>NC_054708.1:41716482-41870171 GCF_016097555.1 Gigantopelta aegis | reverse complement strand
ACAGGAAAAAAGTCAGAAAAAAAAAGTCACAACTTTTAATTAAAAAATATATTAGGTAATGAAAGACAGATCAAACACATTTTGTCACGAAAGTTTTTGTCAATGTTCTTTGTTTTCAATGTTGGTGGTTTAAGCGGATGTTCCACCCGATGCCACAGAGAAATTCTGCCACAGTCGTGCGGTCCTCAAGACGATCGACAAACAGGTTGCGAAGGCGCTCTTGCAGCTGCAAATAGCGTCGATAAACCTGTCGTCGAGGTGGGCTGCCAACCGCATCCTGCTGGATGGTGGTGCTCACTGTCGCCTGCCCACGTTGAAACCATTCAATACCTCGCCAGGTTGAGGGGTGGTAGTAGCCCACAAGGTTGAAGAACATGTTGTTCCAACCTTCACACAAGTTGTTCATACGAGGATTAGTGTTCATGGTGACGTGATGGACGTTCCACAGGACAGGAACGAACATTGGTGGAATACAGCGGAACCTGAGCTGAGCACCGGGCCAAGAAGCCACTCTACAAACCCACTTTAATCAATAAGTTTAACAAATCCACAGTTTGTTGAAAACTACCATATAACTACAAATGTTATCAACTATGCATCATTAATAAATGCTGTCAAATCATTTATATATAAATTAGATCAGTTAAAAGACAATCATTTTAACACCGTGAAAAATCCTATATACCCTTTAAAACTGCAAGTATTATTAAACAGTAAAAAAGGGTGCAGAGATATGTATGATATTCATATTTTAAACTTTCAGTATGTAAAGCCAAAAGCACAGATAAAATATAGTAATGAAGGCTTCTTATTTGAACAAACTGACTGGGAAAATATTATGTTTTACCATTTCGATGTGTGAAAGATTCTAGTCTTCGATGGTTTCAGTATAGATTACTGCAAAACATATTAGCTACTAATACTTTTCTATACAAGATTAAATACATTGATTCTGATATATGTAACTTCTGTAATAATTTTCCTGAAACAATACATTTATTTTTCAATTGCGATAAGGTACACACTTTATGGGAAGCAGTAACAGATTGGATGTTGACTCCAACAGGAACTATAATTCATTTTAATAAAATTATTATAATGTTTGGTTTGGTAAAGAATAATAAAAGCGATTTTATAAACTGGTTAATAATTAATATAAAATATTATATATACAGTATGAAAATGCAAAAGAAAGGTTTAAGTATTAATGCTGTGCATGGCATAATGCAACAGAACTTTGAAATGGAAAGGTATATTCTTTTAAAAACTTGTAAATACGATATATTTAATAATGAATGGGCAACGTGGCAAATACTATTTTATTCAGACTTTTTTTCCAGCCACCGGTTACACGAGGGGAACTTAATCTTGGATAAATATTAATCCTTTACACTCAGTGAACCATTGGAGAACCATTGAGAGAGAGAGAGAGAGAGAGAGAGAGAGAGAGAGAGAGAGAGAGAGAGAGAGAGAGAGAGAGAGAGAGAGAGATGGGGAGAGAGGGGGAGAGAGGGGAGAGAGAGGGGGGAGAGAGAGAGAGATGGGAGAGGGGGAGAGAGAGGGGGGGGGGAGGGGGGGACACACACACACACACACACACACACACACACAAATACAAATACTAAAACGAAAAAAAAACAAAAAAAAACCCTATGTATATAGAACCTGGCTAAAACACAATTTTATACTTAAAATGAGATCTGTCTTTTTAAAGCAATTTCCGGAGATGCTCAACCGATGTTTGACTGACGCTTGCCTCATTAACTGCAAGGGAATCGCATTCACTGTACCTGTCTCTAAAGAGCTGAAGTATCTACCAAAGCTGATGGCAGAGTGGTTTAAAAGAGGATTTGATAGGTTTCAAAGATCACACAGTCATTTACTTTTCTTTGAGATGAGAGTTGTGATTAAAGAGAATGAAAGGCTACATACGATGTAAGTATACCCGTGTATCAACTGCAGCGCAATCAAATCAAAATATACACACATACACACCTGGGCAAAATATGTTCTAAAAAGATTGAGTACTTTAGTTAAACAAGTATTTCTTGAACTAAAGAAACATTTTTTTCTTTCAAGATCAGTATTTCACGAATAATAATTATAGAGTATATCCAACAAAGTACACACTGTACATGTTCTATAATTTTATTTTACAAATTTGTATTGGATATAATCAAAGTAATTTTTCTAGTTTTTAAATTTTATTAATAGGCATTTCAAGAAGTGCAGTTTGGTACAGAGACAATAGGTAAGTACTAATGTTAGTTTTTGTTGTTTTATTGTTGGATAATCCAAAGAAAGGACACAACATTGAACGCTAATAATATAATGCTGCGTCTCTCTCTCTCTCTCTCTCTCTCTCTCTCTCTCTCTCTCTCTCTCTCTCTCTCTCTCTCTCTTCTTTATCTGTCTATCATTTTGGTGTTTGTATTTTCTGAGATATCGAAGATGACATATTTAATCCATCTGGTATTAAACAAACTCGATTTTTTGATATTTAATCCATCTGGTATTAAACGTTTCAAACATTTCAAAGTTGTAATGTGTCATTTGTAAAGTAAGAAAGTCAAAACGTACGACACATTTGGTAATCGAGGTTAGTTTTGATGTCTCCACCATAGATTGCTGTAACTGTGTTTCTTTAGATTTCAACCAGGTTCCCAGGACGTGGGGCGCGATGAGTAAAGATGCTGAGGTTGTTGCAGTTTCTCTCCACCAACATGACACTGAATACAAGGAGGTTGCTCAGTTACTGAAAGAAACAGCTTCAATCGACTTCCGCATCAAAAAGGTTTTTTCCCTGAATAATGCATCGAATATAACTTTGAAAAAGTAAAATGTTAAAACTTGAAGCCATTACCAGAATATATTTGAAAAAAGGCGAAAAAGTCCGTACTACACCACGGAGTGTACGGTAAATTAAAACTATCAAAGTAAAGATTTGAGAAGTGTTAAAAACATGAATTCCATTCATCATAAATTACAGAGAGGTTAAACGTGGGAGTGCTACTACTAGACTATACCACCCGTGCAATATAACACAAAGCACGCCACAAAATGTCATATATTTACAAATCCATGGTAACTGGCCTAAAATGTGCTGCATGTATACTGTCATGGATTCCACTGCATAACCATTGTGTCTGTTATAGATTGAACGAATACAGAACAGAGCACTGTATCTGCAGTACAATGTAAAACGATGGCAGTTGTCTCATAGACACACGGAACACGAAAGTATCGAGAGACGACTGTGGCACGGTACGACAGAAGATGCAGTCAGAAGTATCAACTATCATGGCTTCAACAGAAGCTACTGTGGAAAAAATGGTACTTACTTAATTTTCTTAAAGTTACATTATCTGGTTACCATATTATAACATCATGTACAGATGTGAAATACAAGCTCAAATGCACTTTTGAAAAAGTCGTGTGTGTTCGCTATGAACGGATATCGTCAAACGTATACGCTTGATTCGTCGCCTGTTCCGCCATAGCTCGGCAAAGCACAAACGACAGCCTGTTGTCAGTTACAGTTAACACGTGCGTTTGCCGATTTCAAATTGTAGGGTTCGTCTTAAAAAATTAAAAGAGAAATCTTGCGCTGTAATTAAAACCGGTTTGAGCTTGAACTGATATTTTATAAAGTGTTAGTAGAACTTTCAAAGTTTAGTTTGTATACTAGTAACACATTAATCATGTATATATTTTAAAAATAAAATATACTAAAGTAGACAATGAACGTTTTCACTTCTTAATTTTACGTGTTAAAATCAACAAATTCAATTAAATATTATTTCGTTTGGAAAGGGTAAAGTTGGGGGGGGGGGGGGTGTTGTTTAACGACATCAAAGATAAAGCATATTGATTTAATAATCATCCGACCCCATACAGCCGTAAATAAAATGTGTTGAGTGCGTCGTTAAATAAAACATATCCTATCCTTCCTTCCATCTGCTGTTGGATGTCTAACATTTGATAATTTTGACATATAATCTTAGAGAAGAATCGGGTGCATGTGCAGGAGGAGGGTATTGGAGGTCGAAACCCTTACTTGCTCAAGCTTAAAAAAAATTGAAATGTATTTTTTGGGGGAGCATGGCCCCATATAAACTTCGCTTAACACAGTCTATAACCCCAACCCTGCTGAAATCCCTGCACACGCGCCTTGGAAACCCGCTACATTTTTTTTTGCAAAGGATTGTTTATATGTACCATCCCACAGACAGGATATCACATACCATGGTCTTTTTGTATACCCGCCGATGGGGATCGATCCTAAACTGACCGCGCATTTCCAAAAAATACCTTTTTAGATCTAAGTAATGAATAAAAATAACATATAGTCTTGAAAAATGTTACGTAAATCTACCCCTAGAGCGTTACGTAATTAGTAGCACCCCCTTACATGTAACGCGTATTCCAACAGCTGGCCACTGTCAAAATTTCAAGGCAAATCCCCCACTCACCGACCCCTGGAAAGACGTTGTACCATACCTCTATGGATATAAATATGTTTAGGAGATATGAGACGACCCCTCAATCAAGACAGTTAAATTTGTTCAAAAATTGCGAAATCTCACGTGATCTCTTGTTGGAGAATTCTATACTTCTGATAAGCCAATGAAAACCGAGATCGGTACGAGCCCGTCAAAAGTGTTCCACTTTCAGAATCATGGCTTTGTTTTTGACCTGGATAAGCCAGCGTAGTGAAACCAATGCGGAGTGCGGCGTCATATATGCACCAAACGTAATTGGATTTTCTGTTCTATATGCTTAAATAATAAAAATATTCCAGGGAATGTAGTTTTAAATTCTTATGTATTTTACTGCTGCCCAGGAGAAAATAACGCATATTTTAAACCCAAGGCAATGACGTGGCCTAGCTTTTTTCCCTAAACTTTTCAAAAATGCATCTGAAAGCATCTTCATTAGAAAACCTTTCTGGGATCATGCCCCAGGTTTGCTATTAGTAATGTGCCACCATTGTTTGTTGATATCAATCAGTCAGTCAGTTCATTAATACACCGAATTCCGTTTATGCTTCGCTTTCTAAAACGAGTTTGAAATAAATAATTCAAAGAACAGATGCTAGAGCGTTACAATAATAAACTCCTAGGAGTGAGATAGTAGTTATTTTATTTAATATTTAGTTTTCATCTATGTTTTCTGGAACCCAAAAGATAATGGATGAAGTCATCTGCTATGAACTAGTGTTTATATGATAAATTGTGTTTCTCTCTTCACAGAATCACGATTCGGACAAGGGGTATACTTTGCAGTACCATCAAGATTTGCGTTAGATCCCAGATATTCTAAAAGAGGACAGTCTGGGCTAAAATACGTGTATCTTGCACAAGTACTCGTAGGCAGGTACACGGGAGGAAATAAGGAAACCCGCGTACCTCCTCCCATCGATAGAGACAATCCACAGCAAGTCTACGACTCGACAGTAAATGATGTTGAAAGTCCTTCCATATTTGTCATATACAACGACACACAAGCCTACCCACAATATTTGATAACTTTGAAATAGAAAATGTAGAGCTGGAGTCATCTATGAAGATCAGTCAAAAGTTTGAAAATCTCAGACACCACGAACATACCAAATACACCCAGAAAACATTTCTAAGAGATATTAGGTTGCGACATATGGAAACTATATTTAGAGAAAGCAGTGAATAGATGAGACATTGACGTCCAATCTGTCCATGATATGATGAACAGACTTAATAAGATAGGCAATGACCAGTATGATAATTTATGAAGGAATGGTTTGCTTCTCAATCATTTCAAGATTAATAATATTTTCTTCAAATGACATCTAGCTTATAATAAATACAGAGAACAACGTCATCTTTCTCGAAAGAAAACTTCAGGCTTTATTACATTTCTTGTCAAGTACAGACACATTTTGCTTTAAGTAGCATAGGTGATGCTGTCAGTGATGGACTTTCTAAGATCCAAATACACACAATGGACGGTTTTCTTGGTTCTGGCCATAGCAGCAATATCAGTGAAACTGAATATATATGTTACAGTCAATCTGTGAAACCAGTCATTACGCGTAATGCCTAAACAAATCAGTCATTTCGCGAAGTGCCTGTGACCACCACGCAATATGTGAAATGCTTGAAAATTCCAGGCATTTCACGAAATGACTGAAAATCATGGCCAGCCAGTACGCAAAATGACTAAAGTGATTCAAGTCTTATTGTTGATACTTGTATACAGGCTTTTGGTCTTAAATGTTGATAAAATCACATTTTAAGAACAAACAACAGTGTTCTAGCTAGGATTTGAGGAGGGCAGGGTGCTCACTTATTATTAGGGCACTGTCTGCGGAAATAAAATTTTTTATGAAGGCAGTAATTTATATATCACAACCGAAAAAACAACAACCCAAAACGGAACAAAATATGAAAATTATAGATTTAATGTTAATTAATAATACAGAGTTTATAAATAATGCAACAGTTGTATGGATGCACTGCTGGACATACACTGGTCAGGTTCATAGTTAATATCATTTGGTTTTTACATACACAAAAAATGAACAAAATTATGAGGTATTTATACACAACTTAGCACCATGCAACATCAACTGATCAGTTTATTTCACAGATTGCAACATCTTCTGTTTTTCACACTTAGGAATTTCTCTGTTGTCTTGTTTAGGAGTGTTTCAACATGAATAAATTTCCAGTTAAGTTTAATTTGGAGCAACTTGCTTATAGTTGGAACATTGAGTTTGCTCCTTCTGTCTGTTTTTATCATTTTCAAGTGCGAAAACACTCTTTCACACTCAGCACTACTCAAAGGCAGAGTCAGTGCTACAGATACCAGCTTGGCTAGCAGTGGATACATTGCTTGTAGTCCACTTTTATCTGGACCCAAAAGCACTTTTCCAATCCCTGGGAGAGTCTTATCAAATGTGCTGGATGACATCAAGGAAAGAAAATTTGTCCACTCCATTAGAAGGTTCTCTTCAGGCATGTTGAAGTGAACAGCAAGAGCTTCCATCTCCATTTCTCCATACAATGCAGGAACATCCTCATTCAGTGCAGACACATCCAATATTGCCAAAGAATTCACAATATCGCTATCCTGAAATCTGAGAAAATAATAGAAATATTTATAACTTACAATACATGTTCAATTGAACTTACATTTGTTTTTCTCTATCGTTTTAATGAAAACTTATTAAACATTGGTGATTTTATGAAAACATAAAATAATTTCACATGAAACAAAATAATGTAAAAACATACAGACATTTTTGTTTGGAAGTATGTACTTAATAATAATGCAACACCAACCTTTCTGAAATGTTGTTAACCAGGTTGGTCAAGAAAGGGATCCTGACAGTGTTTATGAATTTGTCCACTGTCATATCGTGATGCAGATCACATCCTGTGTTCATTTTTCTGGTCCATGGCCCATCAGTTTCTTTCAACTGCAGTATTATCTGCAGGGTGCTATTAACTTTGCTCTTCATTGATCATGTAAATATTAAAGTTAACATTAGACAAAATGAATCTGATTGAAATACAGAAACAAAACAAATATTAAAGTTAACATTAGACAAAATGAATCTGATTGAAATACAGAAACAAAACAGTTACAAGGACTACTGAAAATAAAAGTTTAATCAATAATAATGGTATATTCAAATAAAATTACTTAAAGCAACTTACCAAGTCAAATGGAACATGGTTAATAATATAAGTCAATATAATAAAATAGATTATAAATTACCTAAATTGACAACTTGTTTCTGGAACAGCAGAGACAGTGAAGACAAATGAGGCATGACATCAGCCAACATGAGTAGTGTTCTAATAACCAAGGTGCTCGAGAAGTTCTTTAGCAAAGCAGTAGCAGGGACATCTTTCTTTGTCGCAGCATGATTCTCCAGGTCTGCTACAATGGATCTAAAATTACAAAGCTCAGTTAACTATATGTAAATAGAGTTTAAAACAACAGTGCTTTAAGACAGAATACATGTATGATACAGATGACTGGCTTATTTAATTAAGTGTTATCACAGGTATTAACAGGTAATAACAATATAGCAGGAAAGGCAGGAAAGAAAGCAGACTATCAGAAAATACTATAAAAACAAAACAATCATATAGTTAAATCAATTTACCTATAACATCTGACAATGGAAGCAACAGCTTGGTCATGTGAAAGCCAACGGTGATGTTTTGCCTGCTTGATTTTCAAAGGTGGATCCTTGAAGCCTTCCTGAACAACTCTTAGTGATTCAGTGTGTATACAACTATACTTGTAGTACTTGTGAACTGCTTCCAAACATTCATCCACTTTGTGGATGGCTTTAAGAGATTTGAAGCTGTCACGAACCGCAAGAGCCAATCTGTGATCTTTGCAGTGATTAGCTATCAATTCAGAGTTCAGTAACCTGAGGCGGGCTCCTACTCCCAGTTTTGCCCCTTTGAAAACTGATGCACCATCTGATGTCAGTGCGGACATCTGTTTCACTGAAATTCCTTTCGTTTTCAGTTCAGATTCAATCGAAGATGTTATAGTTTCTGCTGTTCCATTTGGGATCTTTAAGTCATTTAAAAATGCAACTTTTGCTTGTCCTTCATCCACAATCTGGACACACATACCCAAGTGTTTTGAAACTGACACATCACATGCTTCATCACACATTAAACCAAATGTAGGACTCTTTTTTATCTTTTCAGTGACAACATTTTCTACAGATTCACTCATGATTGTAAGAAATTCCGAATCACTATCAGCACTAGTGTACTTGGCATTACCAGTGGCATTAAAAATGTACAAAGTTTCCCCATCAGTCTTCTTACACAATTCAATTAATTCACCAAACAAGTTCAAAGATAAATTGTGGTGAATAATGAAAAGTAAGATAGTGAGTCCAGACTTTATTGATGCATGCAGTTTGGAATCCATCTTTTTAGTGCCGTCTTCCATGTCCAGTTGTTCAAAACTTTGCTTCAGAGCCTCCAGATGTCTGGGAGAATGTTCGTGTTCTTTCACTTTATCCAGTCTACATGTTTTACATCCACTGTCTATCCATGTTTGATTACCATTTGCACCAACTGAATTCCATTTAGTACATAAACCACAATACATACTTTCATGAGTCGTTCCGTCTTCATCAACATCAGTTTTACATGACAGCCACGGTCTACCTGTTTCCCATGAGATAGCATAGCAGGTCTTGTGTTTTGATGAGTGTTGCAGCTGTTCCTTGTTAGGTACTTCTTCCAACCTTTTCCTCTTTCTGCACTGCTCAACAACGTCATCCTGGGTTTTCCTTAATAAATGATAACAATTTATTTAGGCAAATACTTGTAACTATTCAAATATTAACAACTTTTAAATTTGTATTATTATTATTATTATTATTATTATTATTTTATTAATCTATTTTTTATTTTTTTTATAAAAATGCAAATTATATTCACAATTCAATTTCAATTCAATTTATTGCATATTACCAAACAAGCTGGTGTCAGCAAACATAAAAAAAACCCATACAACATCTATAACTGTTTTAAATTATTATAACAATTAATAATAATAACAATAATAATTCACAACTAAATCATACAATAAACAATAATAACAATATTAATTCACAACTAAATCTACTGAGAGTTTAGAGAGATTTGAATAATATATATATACTTTTATTATAATGAATGCGTCTAAGTGTAATTTAGTTGATGTAGACCGGGAGGTCAGCCATGTTGAAAAAAGGAGAGAAAAAAAAAAAAAAAAAGAGAAAAAAACAACAAAACAAAACAAACATCGAACAATACTAATATTTAATTTTTAATAAAAGTCTGTTTGCATTAAATATTTAAGAAAATGATTATTGTATGGTATACCGATCAGAAAGTCATATATTTATTTATTACCCATATGGGCTCAAATATACGGGGTAATATTTTTTCGATCTCTGCACAGTGTGCAGATTGCTTCTACAGTCACTGATTGGCTGGCTTTAAAAAGACAAGATTTGATTGGCAATTACATACTGCCGGGACTACATTTTGTTCATTCATGATTCCATTTATCGGTCAAACTATTGCTACCAACTTCAAATATTTTTATACGATACGAACATTTACGTAATTAAAAATCAAAATATATGTACAAATGTTTACAAATAGTTTTATTTTATTATTTTGACTGGGGTTTTTTTGGAACTATTCTTTGGTGGATACTGTTGGGTGTGCACCGGTAACGGCGCGTATGAATATATTGTTATGGCTGGTAGAGCGTGTTAGTTGTTACAGCAGCGAGAACGTAAATATACTTTTAAAATCGTTAAAGATTGACAATGGGTAATAAAGAGAATAACCAACTCACTACGAGGAATTACGGATTATCTGTCCCTCGTTAATTAATGCTGTAAAACCCTCGCCAGAGGCTCGGGTTTACAACATTAATTCACTCGGGACAGATAATCCGTAATTCCTCGTGGCTCGTTAGTTATTCTCTAAGTAACTATACAAATATTAATTCAGCATCGGATGTAAATTGTCGTAAATATTTTTTTTAAATGTAAAATGGACACTTACTTTGATCCAAAGGAAATTTTTTGGCACGATCCAGCAGCTTTCTGTAACGCTTTCAGTTTCCTTTCTCGTGTTGGCATGGTTAAACAACAGTTTGTGTAAAAATTAGTGGTATTTATAACTTTTATAATTTGTTTTCATAACAATCGGAAATAACAAATTTCCGACGTCAGGGGAGCTAATTCGTAAAATAGCTAGACTTACCACAGTTCAAATTGAACGACAAAACCCCCCCCCCAAAAACCCAACAACACAAAAGGCAGGGCGGCAACAGTCGGGGCAGGGCGGCAAAAAATACGGGTAGGGCGCGCCGCCCTCCTATTTACTGCTAGCTAGAACACTGAAACGAGGATAAGTATATTGATTATACGATTTAAAATACTACTTAATATGAATTATTTATTATTATACAATAAAAAGCAAACTTTGTTTTTCATCTAGGAGCTTTTTTTTTTTTTTTATCCCTGATTAGTTGTAATGGTTCGCTGGTTTATTCTCAAACCTAGCCTTGCTTTGTGTTTATATAAGCAAATGTGCTACTTTCGGTGGCTTTTTCAAATTCCTTAGTACAAACCTGTGATTACAGCACCATATGTCTTTCGTCTCTAAAAAAACTAAACATGTTTCTGGGGTTTATTATTCTCGGAATAATCATAGACTGTGATGAGAACGATATGTAGGTATATGCAATTTGTGTGAAAGCAGGGAAGTTTACACGTAATCAGTTTGATTTGTGCCCCCAGCGTTTACTTACTGATGCTGATATAAACCGTACAAAGTCAGTGACCTTTCTATACCAATATGTTACTTTCATGATTTGACACTGACTACTTGGTTACAACTTCATCTTCAAGTACAACTTCTGAAATGATTTTATTTGAGTTTAAATAAAGCGTTACATTGACTATTAAGGCATGGTATTATAGATAGCACTGTAGTCATTTTACATAATGGTTGGCCATGATTTTCAGTCATTTCGTGAAATGCCTGGAATGTTCAGTTATTTCGCGTATTACCTGGTGATCACAGGCACTTCGCGAAAAGACTGATTTGTTTAGGCATTACGCGTAATGACTGGTTTCACAGATTGACTGTAACATATATACGTATGAGTTCCCAATTTAGAGGCAAATTAAATAACATTTTAATTATTATTTGATGTTGGTGGCCTTTGACATTTTATCCCCCCCCCCCCCCACCCTGGTCTTCTGGGTCCGGCCCTGCATTAAATTTATTTATAAATTTGGAAAGCACATTCCTGCGGTGTGTGAGGTGATTTGTGTTTATTACTGTGCTACACCTCAGTTGTGTTAGGTTAAGTATGATATGCTAATATATAATTGATATAATAAAATAAAAATACATAATACATTAGCTAAATTTATTAAATATAATGCACCTACAAGAAAGGGTTACATGTTCTGTTTGTTTACATCTATGATTAACGGAAAGATTAGACAATGCTGTTACACACTGCAAAACAATAATAACCTTGATTTAGTGAAACAAGCTATAATGGCCTTCACGTAGCCTCAGATCCCAATGTTTTGATATGCAAATGACCTTAGTTATTTATAGGAGAAATAACGTGCATTCAAAAGACACAGAGATTTTTAAAAAGTGGAATTAAGTCAACTTCGTGCATTTTATATGATGATTTGTATATAAAACCTGTCGGGGTTTGGGTTTGTTTTCATGTAAATGCAAAGAAAACAAATATCGAATAGGAAATAAACGTAACATTTGCAAAAAACTTTGGGTCTAAATAATTGAACAGGATAATAGTATTTGTTGCATTGTGACAGGCTGTCGGGTTAAAAACTATTTATTATTAACTCTTTTAAAAATATGTTTTAACATAATTTATCTTGCAGCAAGGGGCCATCTATAAAGTTTATTTATCGGGGGGTGGGGGTGGGGGTATTAGGAATGCATTTTGTGATATTAAAAACACCAGGATGACCAAAAATACTTCGAATGCACGGAAATTGATAATCTAAACAATACAATCTAAGTAAAGTATGACTTAAGTTATCAAAAACGGTTATAATAGTAAAAAACAAGAAAGAAAGAAATGTTTTATTTAACGACGCACTCAACACATTTTATTTACGGTTATATGGCGTCGGATATATGGTTAAGGACCACACAGATTTTGAGAGGAAACCCGCTGTCGCCACTACATGAGCTACTCTTCCGATTAGCAGCAAGGGATCTTTTATTTGCGCTTCCCACAGGCAGGATAGCACAAACCGTGACCTTTGTTGATCATTGGTCGGTGCACTCAGGGTTTGGAGTCGGTCTCTGGATTAAAAATCCCATGCCCCGACTGGGATCCGAACCCAGTACCTACCAGCCTGTAGACCAATGGCCTGCCACGACGCCACCGATGCCGGTAGGTTATAATAGTACAAAATATGTGTTTAAAAACTAGGGTATGTCCCTTTAAAGCTCGTATAGACTGGATGCGACGCGTGCGCGCGTTTCGACTATTGCGTCTGACGCGTCATTTGGACACACACACACACACACACACACACACACACACACACACACACACACACACACATATATATATATATATATATATATATATATATATATATATATATATATATATATATATATATACCATACGATTATTTTATTGCAGCTGGTATGGCCGCTAAACGCTATCATCGAAACTAATCTATTTCTATATGAGCCTTTTTGTACCCACAAGTTTACAAGACTGGAAAATCCCAGCTTTTATATAGATTCCTAAGAACAGATAGATACATCAGCAGTTAAATTGAAAAGAACCAATAATAGAAGGCGGATATATGACGTATAATAAAGTTCCTGGTCTTTCAATATGGCGTTACACACGTTGACATTTATGTGGAATGATGGATATGTGCAGGGTTCATTGTGAAATTATACATACCGGTAAGTTCATATTGTTTAAAAAATAAGGCTGGTTAAATATGACTATAAATCTTAATCGTAATTGTGTCAGAGTATTCATTATAAGGTTGGAGAGTCGATCTTCTCTACATAAAGATGGCGGACACGTAATTTAAACTTGTATAAAACTTCTGTTCTATAAATCGACTACTTCCTTAGATAACAAATATTTGTAACTTAGGACTGATTGCATGGGCGGATCCAGGATTTCGTAAGAAAAGGACACCATTAAGTTTGCGAAGATAAAGGACCCGAGCTCCCGAAGGGAGCGATATCTATAGGTAGTACTAAAGTCTAAACCAAATAACTTCCGGCTGGGTCAAACATGGAGGTGCACCGAACTTTTGATAGAGAAGTGAACACCACAAATCCTGTGATTGGTTATAAATGTGAGTGTGTTGGTTGTAAAAAATAATAGTTTCATCTGGGTAAAAAAACATGCAATTTTATTTCATCTAGTACCAATGTGTCAAGTAGCCTTGTGCTTGAAACATGTATGGGGTACCTGTAAAAAATAGTACCCGAATTTTGTGCAGAACTAGGGTAGTCATAGACGCTACCTGTTATCTCAGAAACGAGCAGCTTGACCCCCAATTTTGTAGTATAAACCCTGTAGGGGGATCTGGGGGCATGCTTTTTTAAAATACAGGTGCTCAAAGGCACGTTGTCGAGGCAATTTACTGGTTTGCTAGTTGTTCTGTTTGGAAAATGTGTGAATTTTATATATAATATGGTTTAATGGGAAGCTGAAAGCAAGCATCAGCCAAGCAACAACATGAATAATGTTGTCAGTCACGCTGTACAGAGGGGTGAACAATGTGGACAAGTTGCATGCGTGTTGGAAATTCCATTGCAAAAATGTCAATCACCGAGTTGATAGCGACGTCTTTGTGAATATACACGAGTGCAAGTTCATATAAACGATCCTCCGTCATAGTTGTACGCAAAAACGTTTTCAGGCGACAGTGCACTGAATGAACGTTCACACTCGCAACTTGTAAATGGAATGACACAGAGTAAACGTATCAAACAATGAATATTTAGAAACATCATCACATCTGTTTGTTCAAAGTGGCCAAAGCAGAACTGGGCTTGTCTGATTGTGGAACTCTCGACCAGTTAGTCCATGAGCTAGAGGGGTCGGTCGGTACTAACTTCATCTACCCTTAGTTTTGCCATGTACATCTTAATAAATAGTTTATAATCTTTTCATTTAGCTATTCAGTTGACAATTCCTTTGAAATACTGCTTTTGAGGAAGGGGGTAGGGTTATCATAAGAGTCGTTATACAGAAACACTTCCAAGAAGAAGAAAAAAATATTAATGAGATGTCACTATAAGCTTCTGCTGCAATAAGCTCCTTCAAAAAGAATATTTGAGGTGCTGAGACTAAACGTTATGTAAAATTTCTACTGAAAAATAAAACTGTGTGAATTCTATTTTGTAACGTTACAAAAAACGTGTTATATGAGACCCTAATCCTCAAAGCATTTCAATATTGGTAACATAACTAAATTCTTCAGTCCACTGACTCCCAATCTTCCACGTTTTGTAATCCTACATGCCCTGACAAATATTTTACAATGCTTTTAATAGTCACCCTTTAGAAATTCTGTAAAAATATAACTGTCACGAAAATGGGAGTAGGGCCACAAAACGGGTAATACACACAGAAAGCTGCGAGTCCTGCAATGCTATCATAAATTTCCATCCCTAGGGATGTAGATAGACCTTGACAAAAATCACTATGAACATTCGTCCCCCCCAGGTGATACCAAATGGTCAAATTTTGGGTCCTGGCTCATGGCCTAAGTGTCTTTCCCATAAATCTAGTTCAATATCAATGGCTGATAAATCTTCTCTGTGGTATTCAGACCTTGCTTTTTAAGGTGCGCGGGTGCGATCGCGCTCGTACAGCGCACGTAATTTCAATCTGGCGAGTGTGAAAAACAGCGCACATTACACTCGACAAACGGCGCACGTAAAATAGGTGGGTATATATATATATTTATTTCCACTGTTTACAAAAATAAACAGTTTTCATAACTCATTTAGCTGATATGACTGTCCTTTTATTAAAACAATAGAAATTAAAAACATGGCAGTGACTTCCATGCAGTCGTTAAACTGGTATTTTCCTTTGTTGAACATACTGGTTTAATAGGCAATTTTGTAGACGTACCAGTCAAAATTCAATCGGAGCTACACTGCCAATTTTATTTATTGTGGAGAATGATTTTTTCACTCGCCTTAGTATACTGAGGTGTGTGAATCTTCACTCGCCTATAATTTTCAAAAACCAAGGACTGGGTATTCGATTAAAGGCTTAGTCATATCCGCTAATCCTTGCCTCGTGACAGATATTAGGTGAAGAGACTTAACTGCAGTAACTGTGACTGTCACTGAAACGTTCCGATAACTGTTGTATGATGTGATCCAATTACGGTATAGTGAGGTTTCTTCTGTAATATTCCTCTGGGTCAAGGCATAACAGCTTCTTGGAACCGATGGACCGACAGAGATGCTATTGGCCAATTTAACAGCTTGGTTGTAGCAATGTTTGTTGAATTTGTTGACGCACACTTTGAAGTGTGTTCTGAACTGAAATAATATGTCGGTACCCTTTCACGATGTCAACTGATCAGCCCTGAAGACAGACGGTTAAGATTTCTATGTATGCCATGCAGGACATTGTCACAATGAGTGTCATGATGAATTCGAAGTATGTCATTGCAAGAAAATAACAACCAGCATCATTGATGGTGTGACGATTCCAGTCCTTCGGTGAAGTTCTTATCTCGTCTAAGCAAGTAATAATAGCCGGGTATAGTTCTGTCATTACTTCAATCCATCGACTTCGGCAAAGTTCGGCACCGGTGTGGCATGTTTTTAATTTCCAAGCGGGAAAAACTGTATCCGAATGAAGATGATGATAACTTGTTCAACGTGCCCATATACCACTAGGGTTTCGAACACGCCCATCCAGACTCCGACCTCCGATAAGATCGGTGACCTGACTCGGGATGGAGGAGGAGGGGGGGGGGGGGGGGGGGGGGGGTAATTAGAGTTGAAAATGGGCAGAATTTTGAAAATAGCAAATAGTAAAAAATTTAATAGAATAAATTTAAATAAAAGAAGAAAAAAGAAGAAGATACAAGCCAAAAATAAAAAGAATTGACTGTTCGGCCGAATATTTATATAATTTGGAGCATTTTAGAAGGGCAGTCCAAAATTAAAAAAGAGAAAGAAGAGAGGATCGGACTATTTAATAATAAAAAAAGAGAGTAATTTCGACAAACTTTTGAACGCAGATCTAAAAGTTTAAAGTTCGATCGATATGTCCACTTATGAGTAGCCTCGTTAAGGCCGTTTGGGTGCACAGCTTATAGGGACGAGATGGGTTGCACCCCGTCAAGAAAACCACTAGATTGATAGTCGATAGACGTTGAAGGTGTAGTGCTGTGCTGAAATACAGATCTTGAGAAGCCGGATCCGTCTGAACGAGAGACAGAGTATCAGACTAGTCGTTATGGGTTGGTATAGTGGTGCGGACGGGCCCGACTCCGGAGGATACGAGATGGTATCACTATAAAGCAAAATAAAGTCTAGAAAAGAGTAGTAGGGGCCGACCCCGCTTCCTATTTTTTCTTAGAGTGGGGCGGTCAATCTTCCAGTGCTGCTAGGACAGGCTCGGACATGTAGAGACTAAACGCGAACAACCGTGGCGTTCTGCAGAATGGCCGTCATACGAGTCACGAAAAAACTAGTCATCACAGTCAGACGGAGAAATGACGTGGAGGCGAGGAATCTCGCTAAAAAAGAATCCAACCTGGTGGTGCAGACTGTCGAAACGAGAAGCGTTCCAGCGTTCAATCAGTTCCAATGGCCGCATACATCCCAGTAGAAAACTTCATTTCGCTGACAAAAACAACGAAATGAAGGATTCCCAAGTTGAGCACACGAAGGCACATGCAGTGTGCACCAGCGAAACAAACACGTCTTACCGCGTGGAGCTCCAGACTGGGAATGGTATCCGAATGAGTAACTGTTATCGGCAATTGCCGAAAATTAGCGAACGTGAAAATAAGGCTTACGACATAAAGCGAAGTGTTCCGATATAAAAAATGCCCCTTTACTTTGTTTAGTGGATTATGAATAATACTTTTTAAAAACACCATTTAAAAAGGGCGCATCAAAGGACGCATCAAAGGACCCCTGTGACCCCTCTGGATTCGCCAATGGATTGTACACCACTAAAAAGAAGACCACTGTTAATTTGAAACTCCATTCAACTTCCTGAAACGTTTATTTGTAAGTCGATATCTATTCAAAACACGAGTTGACAAACTAACTTCGTGACACACACACGCACACACACACACACACACACACACACACACACACACACACATTCACACACAAACACATACATTCACACGCACACACATTCACAAACATATTCACAGACATTCACACACACATATATTCACACTCACGCACACACATTCACATACACACATTCACACAAGTCTACCTGTCTATCTGTCTCTCTCTGACTGTATGTCTGTCTGTCTGTCTCTGTCTATCTCTTTCTCTCTTTCTCTCTCTGTCTCTATCCACAGTAAAGTTAATTAATATTGTTAAAACATTTCACAAACGTTGATGATAATCCGAGTTAATAGTCTAAGTTTACTCCTTTTTTTCTAGTCCAAACCCTGATGATCATTATACATGTGTAAGCAAGATATGATCCTGGAATTGTTCCAAGGACATGCACTGGAGCTAAATGTATGTAAGGTAAGCAACAATTTATTTAATATAACTGATCTTATATTATTATGCCTAACTAAAAGAATGATAATGTGGTGATTACGAACATGAGATAAGAACAGACCACGGATTATTTTGCATGTAGTTTCTCACAAACCTGCATAGTTTCATGTACACTTTTAATTGTAGGCCACGTGGGCATAAAAAGTCAAACTTTGTTTTGTTTGACAACTACAACCATATTGATTGATTAATCGTCAGACATTTCAATGTCAAACAGTCAGTTTGAGGGTGGTTTTTTTTTTTTTTTTTTTTTTTTTTTTTTTTTGTGCGTGTGTGGAACGACTACCACTAGAGAACATTGATTTATTAATCATCCAAAACTGGATGTCAAACAATTGATAATTCTGACATACAGTATTTAGAGGAAACGCGCTACAGTTTCTATTAGCTACTAGGGATATTTTATATGCAATTTGCCACTTACAGGACAGCATATACCACGACCTTTGATATACCAGTCGTAGAGCACTGGTTCAACCTTCAGAGTAAAGTCGCTACATTTTTTTTAAAACCGGAAAGATTTTATCAAATAGCAGCAAAGGGCCTTTCATATGCACTTTATCATAGATAACACAGAACATAACACAGCTGTTGACAAATCAACCATGGGGTACTGGTTGGGACGTGAAACAAAATCTGTTCCTCTGAAGGGTTTCAATCCCTCGACCCAAGCTCGTTAGACGAGCACTTTACTGACTCATCCAAATCCCGCTCCACATGTTTTTAAATGACCCCACATTACTGTATAAATCCACGACACCACTAGAGCATATTGATTAATCATCGGCAATTGGATGTCAAACATTTGGGAATTTTTACATATAGTCTAGAAAGAAAATCGCTACATTTTTCCTTTTGTAGCAAGGGATCTTTTATTGCACTATCCTACAGACAGGATAGCACATACCACGGTTACTGTCTGGAACAAGAAATAGTCGAATGGAAGTCCACGGACTGGTCTTATTAGACAGGTCCATCTATATAGCTAATATGTAGGTGCAGTTGAAATTTATTTTGGAACTATCTAGTTGATATCATAATCCTAGAATAAAGCACGAATGCACTGGCACCATACACAGAGGCGGAACTGGGGGGGGCAGGGGCCCGCCCCTCCCTAAATTTTGCGATAGTTATAATTTTATTATATATTAATTTTGATTTTTGTTTGTTTGTTTGTTTGTTTTTGTTTTTATTTTATATATTTATATATTATCATTTATTATTAATTTTTTTAATTAATTAATTTATTTGTTTTATTTATTTATTTATTAATGTTATTTTATTATTATTTATTTTATTATTATTATTATGTGTTTTTGGGGGGTTTTGGGGTTTTTTTTTTTTGGGGGGGTGGTGTTCGAATTTGATTTATCTATGTATTTTCAAAGAAGTCTTTTATTTTTATATTACACAAACACAGGTTAATTATATTTCCTATAGTACAAACAACTGTAATTAATAATTTTTGTAAAAAATTGTATACAGCATACAATTGTACAGTAATGATTCGAGGCCCCCATCCTTGACATTGCCCTTGTTTCTGGGGACAAAACCCCCCAACAAAAAAAAAAAAAAAAACCAACAAAAAAAAAACCCACACACACACACCCCAAAAATAAAAACCCACAAAAAAACAACAACATTTTTTACGATCACCCTCCAAACCTCCCCCAAAGTTCCCTTGGCATTCCATCTCATGTCACTGCTCCCCCCCCCCCCAATGGATTTTCTAGATCCACCACTGATACACATCAAACTGATTTGTATGTGTCGCTTTTGTAAGACCCCTGCGTGTGCTGTAACCTCACCGTGGTGCAGGGGTGTAACATTCTCTTTGAGAATGGTCAATACAGCACAAAATTGAAGTTTTGAGTAAAATTCAGTATCCGTAAAATTCTGTGATATTTGTGTTTTTGCACAGTTCTTTACACTGTTTTTGTTTGTCTTGAATTTTTATATTGATGTTGATCATCACTTTATTTATTTGCATTACCATAGTTTGACACCCAATAGCCGATGTATTTTTCGTGCTGGGGTGTCGTTAAACATTCATTCATTCATTTATTCATTCACTTTTGTAAGATATTGATTAATAAGAAACCTTTTTACCAAGTTATTTTGCTTTGTTGATGCTAAAGAAATAATAAAAAATGAAATCGCTTTACAATATTTACTAGGCAGATGTTTTGGTCCACTGGGTAAAGGCCAAGAGTTTGCTGACTAGCTGTTCCTTTCTGTCCCAACTACCGGATGCAGACGACGTGAAGTGTTCGCACAAGACTCAATGGAACAAGGCGTTCCCCGAGGGCCTTGATGCTCACCAAGTAGGAAAAACCCCGGGGGTGAGCTGTGTAGAAGTATTTATCACGCCGCTTACTCGGATACACAGCTGTTCTCACCTGTAAGTGTTTTTATGAAATAATATTAAAACAATATTATATAGAGAGCAATTATTGTTTTATTCAGAAATATTAACACATTTAAATAGTATTATTTAATGTTGAAGTATCTAAATCAATTTTAATATGCATGCATATTTAAACATTACGAAGATATCACCCAGTTCTATTCCATACCTATGACGCATCATTCTTCGCTCTCAATTCATTACGCATGTTTATCTAAGTCACATTCAAAACCTTTCGAAGGCTATTTCCCAACGATTAGCTAGCTTCACACATTTAAAAGCTATATTACCTGATTCCAGCAACCAGGACATTTTTTATGTGGTAGTTGCATAAATCGTCGCGTGAGAGCCAGAAGGACGTAAGTGCATCAAAATTCATTTTTAAAAAGCCGAGATAATGAAGGAAAACTGTTTTTCTTGATCAGTAGTTAAGATGTCGAATTTGTTTTAATGACAATGAAAGCTGAACATATTTACGATTTCTTTGTATATTTGCGGTATTTATAGCATATTAGGTGTTTTAGTTATTTGCTTAAATAGTTGTAGTTACGACAATTATTCATGATTAAATTAAATGCATCATTTACGACCAACAGTATATCAAGTAAATTTAAATATTTATTGTGAAAGAACCATCACTTCAAAAACATTTCAGTTTTGCAAATCACATATTTATTTTTAAAAAGGAGAAAGCTTGTAAATAGAAAATATTTACAAGCAACAATTCAAAAAGGAATACAAGTAGAAGTACGTTTTAATAAAATCACCGCTTAAACAAAAT
The DNA here is from genome assembly GCF_016097555.1 of Gigantopelta aegis. NCBI lineage: Eukaryota > Metazoa > Mollusca > Gastropoda > Neomphalida > Peltospiridae > Gigantopelta > Gigantopelta aegis. Next base: position 41,848,621 of record NC_054708.1, on the reverse strand, counting down.
ATTACGTGAAAAAAGTTATTTTACTTTTGTTAATAATAATACGATAAATAAAATCACCAATTGAACAAAATAATAATGTGAAAAAAACTACTCGTGAAATCCTTGTTTTCTTTGACCCACCCCTGATTTTGTGTGACCTTATCTGGTGCAGGGTTTCTGCCAGAGGGTAAAATGGGTATGGTATCATACCCAAATATTTTTTCAGAATTTCTTTTAAAGTTAATTTGTTGACAAAATTAATTACTCTTATCATTACTGTATAATTTTCTTAATCCTAACCCTAAACTTAACCCATTTTCGTTCTGAGGGAGGACCCCCCATATCTCTGTTGACTGTGGTTGCATTCAATTCCATAGAGCCATACCCAAACATTTCTATCTGGCAGAAACACTGTGGTGGTAGTGCTCCATGTTCGTTGTTTGATGATGGTGCATCAGAATCAGACGACTTGTCCATACAAAACCTCTTTTTCTAGGCAAGTATTCGTTTCTGGTGAGAGATCAGAAAAGCTGATGTCATGCTGTATGCAGTGTTCTTTCCGTGTTCTTTGCGCCATGGGAGTCCTTTTGCAGATAATTCCTGGTTCTGCTGCCTCAGGGTGTACTTCACTAATTTCAAGAATACCTGGTTTATCAGCTAGTGCAACATACAAACCAGAATAGTTAAGCAAACTGAAACTGGTATTCTTTAATGAAGAAACTATGTTTAGCAGGTTATTGGTTTGGGATATACCGGGTTCAAGTGAAGCTCATTCAAAGGATATAGGGTTTACATTTCCAATGAGGGTGTGTACTGAATATCAAATCCAGAAGTAGTGAACACTATACCATGTCCACCTGTTGAGTATGCAGGATTCTCTCCAGGTTATATTGAGTGAACAGTAAACCCTACAGCTTCTGCTGTGCGTTGGGTGTACTCTCCGGGTTCTGTTGCGTGTTCAGTGCACACTCCTGGTTTTGTTGTGTATTTGGTGATCTCTCCGGGTTCTGTTGTGTGTCCAGTGATCTCTCCAGGTTATAATGTGTGTTCAATGATCTCTCCAGATTCTGTTGTGTGTCCAGTGATCTATCCAGGTTCTATTGTGTGTTCAGTGATCTCTCCAGGCTATGTTGTGTGTCCCGTGATCTTTCCAAGTTCTGTTGTTGGGTGTGCTCTCTGGGTTATGTTGTGTGTTCAGTGCACACTCCTGGTTTTATTGTATATTTGGTGATCTCCCCGGGTTCTGTTGTGTGTCCAGTGCTCTCTCCAGGTTATATTGTGTGTCCAGTGATCTCTCCGGGTTCCTTGTGTGTCCAGTGATCTCTCCAGGTTCTATTGTGTGTTCAGTGATCTGTCCAGGTTATGATGTGTGTTCAGTGATCTCTCCAGGTTCTGTTGTGTGTTCAGTGATCTCTCCAGGTTCTGTTGTGTGTTCAGTGATCTCTTCAGGTTCTATTGTATTCAGTGATTTCTTTAGGTTCTACTGTGTTCAGTGATCTCTCCAGGTTATGTATATGTTGAGTTCAGTGATATCTACAGACTATGTTATGTGCAGTGTTCTCTCCGTGGTTTGTTGTGTGTTCAGTGATCTCTTCAGGTTCTATTGTATTCAGTGATTTCTTCAGGTTCTACTGTGTTCAGTGATCTCTCCAGGTTATGTATGGGTTGTGTTCAGTGATATCTACAGACTATGTTATGTGCAGTGTTCTCTCCGTGTTTTGTTGAGTGTTAAGTGATCAATCCTCCGGTTTTTGTTGTGTGTGCTAAATTATTTTCTGCGTCTGTTGTGAGTGATATGTCATGTTCAAGTTCTCTTGTGTGTGCTATGTCATGTTCTTCTTCAGGTTTTGTTGTGTGTACTATGTCACGTTCAGGTTCTGTTGTGTGTGCCACGTCATGTTCAGGTTTTGTTGTGTGTTCTCTATTATGTTCAGGTTCTGTTGTGATTGCTATGTCGTGTTCAGGTTCTGTCGCAAGTGACTGGATAAAGGCCATGATATGTGCTGTCCTGTCTGTTGGGAAGTGCATATAAAAGATACCTTGCTGCAATAGGAAAATGTAGTGGGTTTCCTCTGATGACTATGAGTCATAATTACAAAATGTTTGACATCCAATAGCCGATGATTAATTAGTCAATGTGCTCTAGTGGTGTTGTTAAACAAAACAAACAAATAAACTGTCGCAAGTGCTATGTCACGTTCATTTTCTATGGTGATTATTTTCTGATGTTCAGCTTTTTGCTATGTTATGTTCAGGTCTTGTTGTCATTGATGTGCCACGTTCTGTTGTGTATGCTATATATTATGTTCAAGTTATGTTGTGTGAGCAATGCTATGTTCATACCCTGTTGAGTGTGCTATGTCATTTTCATGCCCTGTTGTGTGTGCCATGTCATGTTCAGCTTCTGTTGCGCGTGCTATGTTGTGCTAATGTTTTGGTGTGTGTGTGTTATGTTCATGTTCAACATTCTGTTGCTTAGCTTAACTTAGTAACTGGTTTAACGTGTCCATGGTCCATATACGACTAGGGTTTCGAACACACGATAGGATCGGGAGTCTGACTCAGGACAGGGGTATTCTGTTGCAAATATTTGTTAACTGTGAAGTTAATCAAAGTTCATACATCTTGCTATCGTTTACGTTGAGGCCACATTCACTGTATTCGCCTTTTAACCTTACGTCTGATTACACTTTCTTTTGTTACTGGACTTTGTCCTGGATAACTTACAATGACATTTGTATGTGCAATATTGTTAATCCATAATGCCTACATTAGGGCAATCCTGTAGATCTTCAAAGGCAGCTGAAAGGCGGAACTTGATCACCGTAACATATAATTAAATACATGTATATCCAAAATCAGTGTGATTATGTTTGCACATTGGTCGTATATGCCACATACAACATTATTATGAATTAAAATTGTATCTACAGATACAAATTACATGTTGGAAACTTTGCTTCAATTAAAAACATTTCAAAATAGATATTTGTTTTTCAAGAAAATTCACCAAAACATGTTTATTATTATAATTATGATGCACATAAAATAGCAAACCATACAAACATTAATGTTACTGCAGTTCTTATTTATATATACAGACACCATTCTTGTCTGTTGCCAAATGGTTTGTTGCATGCAGTACCAAATGTTTTTCTTAAATAGACCGGGCTCTCACAATGATAAAATTCATATTATTTTTAGGATTCAAGCAGATAAAAAATATTGACATAATGTATGCTCTATTGTACTTCGCATTTGTAATTTCTATCACATACTGATAACAAAGAATGCATATGGGTCATATTTGGCACATACGACCTGTCAGACATAATTATATCGTGTTCACATAATGGACAGCAAGCAAATCGGAGGAAAGTCGTATATGTCAGTTACGTCTATTTTCATGCAAATTGGTATCTGTGATTCACTTCCGACCATTTAAATCCTGTATACGCGATGCAATTAGGGACACAGCTACGATTTTTTGGTGACAATATGTAATCGGGGATGGCGATTCCGAATATGCAAAAAATACGTTTTAGGTCGTATCTGCCACTTACGACCTTTTAGCTCTCAGGCGAGGAAATGTAACAACGTTGATTAAAGGGCTGTCTCAAAATTCCAATTTTGGGGGATTTGTCTTGAAATTTCGAAGGTGCTCTGATATCGCAAACAAACACACACACACACACACACACACACACACACACACACACGAGCTGTCAGTCTACTCCGGCTGACACTAGTATAAAATAGCAAACTATTCATTCGACTCGAGCAACTCATCCACACTGTAGATCTGGATCGGTAAGACATTTATTTTTTTCATTATCTCGCAGAAGTTTTCGAGGCAAATCAAAAAGTGTTTGGACATGGCATCAGCGGAAGATTTGGAGCTGATAACGTTTACTCCACCGTATATGTGCGATGATTCAACTCCGGCCGTCTTCAAGCGATATGCAATTAAAGAACTCATAGATACTATTTGGCACTATCACGAATTCCACCCAAAGACGTCTTTGAAGAAAGTGGCAATTGTTATAAATCCTGGAGATATGTTGACCTACAAGGTATATCTAAGACTGTACCCACCACGTTACAATAAATATTTTAAAGAATAAGATGATTAAATAAATAATCAGATGTCCAGGTTAGCATCTTGGGTTAAATGTTTCCCACAGAAGCATCTTTCTGGACCTTGCCCCAGTCTCTCCCTTCCCCTTTCTCTCTGGTCTATCACATTTGAATACGTAAAAATAAATGTCATGCGTCATTATTTTAACTGCAGTCAAGAGCCACAAAAAAAGCTGCTACGTGTTAAATAGTAGACTTTCATTTCAGGCTGCCAGTGAAATCCTGCACGTGCTAGGACTGGAAGAAAGTCCTGAAGTAATAAACAAGTTAGACAAACAGGCTTTTACAAAACCAGGTAGGTAAAAATAAGTATTTGCAAAGATAAATAGTTTTTAGTGACATACCAACATTCAGATACGGTTAAAACTACTGATTCCAATTTCAAAGGTATTGCATGGTACCTTTTTCGTTTCTTATTTTAAAATACTCCTATCACCATGACAACATGAAACAATGAATTTGCCAAAATTAATAATTTAATAATAAAAAAAGTTTTAAAAATTCTAATCATCAAAACTATTTTACACAACCTAAAATCGAAGGCGAACAGTTTTAATATAATATAGCGACTACACAAATGAATATATATTTTACAGAAAACGCTGAGACAAAAGAATCGTCCAACTTAACAGATGCCAGTGGAACGGAATCCGTAGCAGCCAGTGCGCCAGAGACAGGAGTTAACACAGTGGGTTGGACTCTGGTACAGATACACAAACAAATCATTGATAATTGAATGCTTTAGGTTTCATATTGTAAAATCTAGATATGACAGATTTGATTTTCTCATCTCAACACCACTGACCATAGCAGCTGTAGAGATGCGTAGAGTGTGACATTTTCTGTTTCGTACAAAATGTGCTTTTAACGTTTTCAGATACTTCATTTTATGTGCCGTCAGTTGTTTCGTTGATGTAACATTAACACCCCAGGTTGTCGTTAAACGTTAATTCACTAACTGCACATTTTGTAAAGGACACCATTATAATGATAACGTTTTAAAAACAGTATAGTAATAAAAATTGATTATTGTGATATTTTTATATTGGGTTTGACCACAGCATATTTGTATTTTTTTTCCATATATTTTTGACACGTAATGACTGATTTCAGCCCTCAAAATTTGCGACGAAAATCAACAGTGCTGTCGCAAATAACTGTTGCAAAATTGATCTGCAACGACATTTATTTTAAATGATCGAGTATTTACTCTATTGTCTTTGTAGTAAATTGTTTTTGCAAGATGCTATGAAAAAGCAAGGCTGCGATTTTCAGTGACTAGGGCTGTTTCAGATGTATATAATACTTACCAGCCCCTAACTAACTTTCATACAGAGTTGTCAATAAACGATGTAACATTACCAGGAAGCGCCTCCACGAGACAATACTAAGCAAAGAAAGCCAGTACCACTTCCCAGAAAATATCTACAACCGAACCGGAACAGTGCTCCTGAACGTCTGTTCAGCATTGACAGTAGGAAAGGAGAGATGTCTACATTTAAAAGTTTGTAGATCTCATTCATGTTCTCATCAAATAACTGAAACCATTTACATGTATATGCAATATTCTAGTAAACAATGCAGTATGATAACGATACGATTGTTCGTGTTGAATACAAACATAATTTGTAGTATGGTTTAAACAATATTTATTCCCAATTATAACGCTGGTTGGGGATTGGCCAACAGGCAAAATGCCTATATCAAGGCCTCTCCCTATAGTATACAGTAATGCAATGATGCCCTGATATATTAATTTAAGCAACCAATTGCCGCCACATATTATCATCCCCACATTTACCACCTCGTTAATTATGGGACTGTAGATATGGGTTTTTTTTTTTTTTTTTAATATGGTAAACGAAAATACAGCTTCTCTCTTTGTAATGTGTCGGCGTTGTGACTTTTAATTAGTTTTATTAATTCAAACAACAATTTAGATGTACGAAGCAACGTGTAAATTAGGCATCTTAGCCGAATGCCCATTTCGGTAACTTTTATAAATGTATCACAGGTCAAATGTTATTGAAAACATGTTTAGAAGTCATCTGTGATCAATAATATGACATTAGCACAGTATTACCACGAAGTCTATTTGGTCATTAACTAATTTTGTTGAGTATATATTAGACAATAGTGTCAGGCTGGTGTTGATCAACGGAACTCGTATTCATTCAACTGCTCGCCCGTAAACATGCATCTCAGGTCATCCAGTTTCATTTCATTTCAATTTATGTCCATGGTTTTTGCAGTTAAAATTTAAGTTCATTTTTGGGACATCCCTTCGGGCATCGTTGATGTTTTTCCAAGCTAAAGATTAGTTATTAGTTGTTAGCGACAGCACTCTGTGTGTAATGCACTTGCACATCTCCACATAGCTGTACACACATGTTTTCTTTTAGACAGTATTTAAATTTACGAACCCTTGCCAGTACCTACGAGCTGTAAACCTGATGAATTAATCATTGAGCCATCAGGGTCAAAAGTGATTAAGTCCATTGATAAATTTCTGGGTAATGATGAGGTTGGTTTTTGGTTTGTTTTGTTTGACGACACACTGATAAGATGCCGCCCTATGTCCATATCCATGGCCCGAGTCGACGAATTACGGCACGAGGTTGTTTAACGACACCACTAGAGCTCACTGATTTATTACTCATCGGCTACTGGATGTCAAACATGATACTAGTAATTCTGATAAATAGTCTTACAGGAAATTCGATACATTTTCCCATTAAGAGCACATTCCCACATACAGGACAACGCATACCACGGTCGTTGATATATCAGTAGTGGGGCACTGGTTGACACAGACAAATCCTCGGAGAAAGGGTATATTGAAGGGATTCAATCACACGACCGAAGCACCTCGGGCGAGCTAAACTACCTCCCTTCACAACAGGTTGACATTGTTGCAACATAACGACAAACACAAATTCTTAACGTAGTCTAATATTGATTGTGTGAGTTTATATTTATGTATTTCAGCAGAAAACGTCGAGACAACTGAAACTCCCAACTTGACAGAAGCAAGTGAAATGAAACCAATATCCGCCAGTGTTTCAGAGACAAATGTTAAAACGGTAGGTTGGACACGGTTACAGATTATTGTTAATGTTTTACGTTCCGTATGATAAAATCGAGTATTAATGGATAGGGAATTGTTGTGATTTATATCATTTACTAATTACCGTATTAATATAATATGTTATTTTAGGTATGAAACATGGTTTTGATTAATGTTTTATTGAGGTATATGTATTATATTTCATAAGCACTGTATTGACACAGTTTACGTAAGTGTCGATATTAAGAGCTATTTCACACAGAATTACCTCAAAAGTTAAAAAATTTGTTTCGAACACCAATCAACCATAAAAATAATAATACAGCATTATTGCTTTCAAAACATACAATAAATGGTACCTAATTAACAAAAGTAGTGTTCACTGGACAGGGCGAGGACACTCATCACAAATCTAACAAAAGGATACCAGTGCCAACCCAAAGGAAGTCTCTGACACGAAACAGTGCACCCGAAGGTCTGCCCGCTATTCACGTAGGTCAAGGACTCCCCACGCTTGTGTCCGAAGATAGGGTAACAGCAACGCCAGGTACGGCACATTAGTAACTGCACTCCAGTCGTCTGTAGGAATATTTAATACCAACCATCAGCTCCAATTTGTATTCTAGTTAAATATATCAGTAGATTTTTTTAGACTTAAGAATTGACTGAATATGCAAAACGTAATTATAACAAGCCCCACCAATCCCTCCAAAAAACTCAAGAACAAATATCCCCCCAAAACACCCCCCCCAAACCCCCCCCACCCCCACAAAAAACACACACACACACACACACAAAAAAAACACACACAAAAAACCCCACCCAACAACAAAAACAAATCAAGAATAAACAAAAACAAAACAAGAACAAACAAAAACAATAACAAGAACAACAAAACAACAAGAAAAAATACTAAAGTATAACATTAAAAATACTTATTTGTCAGTCGCATTTATTCCAATACGGTAGTAATAAACATATATATATATACTCTTCAAAAGAAGAAACGCAAAACCACATTGTCGTAACATTTGGAGAATTGATTTAATTATTGAATGGTGAGTCCGATAATTACCAAATGTTGCAGGATTGTTCACAATTCACTCTAGTCCATTGTGAGTAAGTGATAGGACACACCACCAAGGTCAAGGTCATCTGGAGTCAATACCGGGTGTGGCCTCCGCGTGTGTTGACAACTGCCTGGCACCGCCTGCCCATTGAAGCAACCAGAGTACGGATGACGTCCCGGGGGATGGTGGCCCACTCGGCCTGCAAGGCTGCTGCCAGCTCGGGCAGGGTCTGGGGCTGTGGTTGTCGCTGTCGGAGGCGTCGGTCCAACTCGTCCCATAGATGCTCAATTGGGTTCAAATCCGGTGATATCGATGGCCAAGGAAGGACATTAATGTTGTTGTTCTGTAGGAAAGCCGTTGTGAGACGTGCTGTGTGAGGCCTGGCGTTATCATGTTGGAACACTGCGTTGGCGTTGGCCATAACTGGAACGATGTGTGGCCGGAGGATCTGGTCATTGTAGCCCTGTGCATTCAGGTTGCCCTGCACGTGGACCAGGTCAGTTCTGCCAGTGTGTGAGATGGCTGCCCACACCATGACACTACCCCCGCCGAATCTGTCCACTTCCTGCACGCAGTTTGCCGCATAACGTTCACCACGACGCCTATACACGCGACATCTTCCATCATGACGTCGGAGCAGAAATCGGGACTCGTCACTGAACCACACCTGTCTCCATCGCAGTTGAGGCCATTGTCGATGAATCTGGCACCACTGCAGTCGGAGTCGACGGTGTTGTGGTGTTAAGATGACACCTCGAACTGGACGTCTGGCACGAATTCCTACCTCACGCAGGCGGTTCCGTACGGTCTGGTCGGATATCCTGCGCAAACCTGGTATTGCTGCGGCTGTGGAGGTGGCAGTAGTCAATCGTTCCCGAAGGTGGCGTACCCGGATGTAGCGGTCCTGCCCGGGGGTAGTGACCCGTGGTCGACCGGATCTAGGGAGGTCACGTGTTGATCCATGTTGCTGGTAACGGTCCCACAGTCTGGAGATGGTGCTTGGGGACACATGGAATGCCCTGGCAACGGCCGTTCTGGATTCGCCTGCGTCTAGTCGGCCGATGGCATTGTTTCTCTGCGGTTCACTGAGACGTGGCATGTCCTGGATTGTCAACTGTCGGCCAGATACAGAGGCCAGGCAAGCGAACACCCTGCACTTTTATACTGTCGGTGTTCATGTTGCATGTGCAGACAACGCACGTGCAGTGGTGACATGGTTTGCACGTGGCTGCGTTTTTGCGAATATTCACATTTTGGAACTTTATTGTACAGTAGCTGCGTTTTATCGAATGTAACCGTGGGAATGTGTTTGGGACATGCAATGACCTTATATTCACAAAGCATGAACCGGTAGGAAACATAAAATCGGAGTTATAACCCATTTGTTCCCTTTTGCGTTTCTTTTTTTGAAGAGTATATATTTGTTAGCATACGAAGACGAGTGTGAAAGGCATTTGAAGTATTTATCTGCAAAAAACATGACACAAAGATTAATGATTACATTTTATTCAGAATACAGATCGTGAATTTATAGAATATAGGCACTTTACTGGTTCAGATATGCAAGACAGTCGCAGCAAAGAGGTGACCTGAGATCCATCACGTTTACCCAACTATTTCAAAATGATGGAATAACAGTTTTGGAATGTCTCATAACGTATCTAAGAGAACTTGGAAACTCATCCACGTAGACTCGCTTCTTAATCGTCACCATGGCATGACATCTCTGTCATAGAAAATCGTCTTCTTATTTAATCGATTAAGATAATTTAGAACTACTACTCGAAGCAGGTAATCTAACCATAGGTTCATGCAAATTCTTTTGTTGTATAAACACACCATTAATCATTGTCTTTTAAAACAAAATCATGGTTGATTTCCGGGGTTTTCCATTCTCGTACATATTATTAATGTCTCAAGATTGGCTTCAATTAGTTTTTAAAGAGGCAGTTTTCATTAATTATATTTTATGGTATGAATAAAGACTGCTTTATCGTTTTAATTCTAGAAAGTATAAATAAGAAAGATCTACCACTGGCAGCTTATGCAACGGAAACGTCTGAAGATTCACGCGACCTGTTACGACTTCAGGTAGATGGTGAATTTAGTGGCTTCAGTCTTTAGTGGCAGAGTTTAAAATACACAACATTGGCAGATCCCGTTAGACTCCCATCCACCACCCGTTTGAAGTGCCCCTTTTAAGGACTCGTTCTCTTTTTTAAAGTTTAAAGTTCATCATTCACAATATACAGCGTTAAACTGCCCTGTACATCTTTGAGCATCTTATATTTCAAAATTTATCGGGAACATGCCCCCCAAATTTGCCATCGGAAAACTCAAACCTGTTATTTTTAGAATTTTGTGACCTTTTCTAAAATAACACCGGCCTCGGTGGCGTCGTGGCAGGCGATCGGTCTACAGGCTGGTAGGTACTGGGTTCGGAATTTTTAATCCAGATACCGACTCCAAACCCTGAGTGAGTGCTCCCAAGGCTCAATGGGTAGGTGTAAACCACTTGCACCGACGAGTGATCCATAACTGGTTCAACAAAGGCCATGGTTTGTGCTATCCTGCCTGTGGGAAGCGCAAATAAAAGATCCCTTGCTGCCTGTCGTAAAAGAGTAGCCTATGTGGCGACAGCGGGTTTCCTCTACAAAAATCTGTGTGGTCCTTAACCATATGTCTGACGCCATATAACCGTAAATAAAATGTGTTGAGTGCGTCGTTAAATAAAACACTTCTTTCTTTCTTTTTTTTCTAAAATACTGCATTCGCCTCTGATTTAGTACTGATTTCGACGTCACATACTTTTAAAAGTGAACATACTATGTTTATTAAAAACTCGTTTCTATGGTTTGGCTAATTATATAACTATAGGATCTTGTATTGTAAAATTAAAACATATATTTTAGTATTACAGTGTTAACATACTTAACTAAGAACTACTTTAGAGAAGCTAAAATAAACACGACACAGAATGTAACATTCTCATCACATCATAGTATGGGATTCATCAAATGTGTACAATTTCACCAGGTTCCTGATCTGAAGCAACAGAACTCGCCCACACTGACGTCCACAGCCCAAGTGTCAGCACCAGAGAACAAGTCTACACTAACGCCAGGTTTAATCACTGCTGTTGTTTACATGTCCTGTCTCTCTCTCTCTCTCTCTCTCTCTCTCTCTCTCTCTCTCTCTCTCTCTCTCTCTCTCTCTCTCTCTCTCTCTCTCTCTCTCTCTCTCTCTCTCTCTCTCTCTCTCTCTCTCTCTCTCTCTCTCTCTCTCTCTCTCTCTCTCTCTCCTCTCTCTCTCTCTCTCCTCTCTCTCTCTCTCTCTCTCTCTCTCTCTCTCTCTCTCTCTCTCTCTCTCTCTCTCTCTCTCTCTCTCTCTCTCTCTCTCTCTCTCTCTCTCTCTCTCTCTCTCTCTCTCTCTCTCTCTCTCTCTCTCTCTCTCTCTCTCTCTCTCTCTCTCTCTCTGGGCGGGACGTACCCAGTGGTAAAGTGCTCGCTTGATGCGCAGTCAGTTTGAGATCGATCCAGCCACTGCACCACGACTGGTATATCAAAGGCCGTGCTATGTGCTATCCTATCTGTGGGATAATGCATATAAAAGATCCCTTGCTACAAATGGGAAAATGTAGCGGGTTTCCTCTGTAAGACTATATGTCAAAATTACCAAATGATATCCAATAGCCGATGATTAATAAATCAATATGCTCTAGTGTTGTCGTTAAACAAAACAAACTCTCTCTCTCTCTCTCTCTCTCTCTCTCTCTCTCTCTCTCTCTCTCTCTCTCTCTCTCTCTCTCTCTCTCTCTCTCTCTCTCTCTCTCTCTCCGATACACATTTGTTCGGTGGCCATTGCCCACCAGTCATCTTTCTTAAAAGTCTACCTCTTACGGTTTTAATTAGTTCATTCTAAAAATCAGTATAGGGATAGGGCAGAACTCACAAATATAGCACACAAACATAGAAAAAAGATAGTTTGAATAGTTTCGTTTCAGATTATTTTGATTTGTTGTTTAGTTTTAGAACTCGTTTGAAGTCTACAAATTGTTCTAAAACTTAATACAATGATATTTAAGAGAAATGGTTAGAATTTTTATGAATTATAACATTCAAATTAAATTAAATAATGACAGTTTCATACTCTAACCCTTACTAGAGATTTGACTTGACCATTCTGAAACCAATCCCCCCAAAAAAAACAAAAAACAAAAATAAACAACCCAAAACAAAAACAACCCCGATACAATGCATGACGTTAACTCCATGGACTGAAGGATCCCCTGTCAGTGACCTCTAATTAAAAAGCTCGGCCCAAAACACACCGGATCTGGTTTGGGTCTGGCGAGTGTGGCAAAGATGCCATGTCTCGTGTATTTCAATATATATTAATGCGTTCATACCTTTAGAACAATTCCTTCTATAAACATCAATAATAAGTTTGAGGAATCCAGATTGATTAATATATACCTTTCCTGTTGGTTATTAAGAAAAATGAATGAGTAAGGTTCGAACATTGTGCAGCTGTGTCTGGCAGTGTTAAAATACAGAGCATGTTCTGTGTCGTCTGTTGCCAGATCTGTAGTTCGCGCCATCACAGACGCGGTGTGTTTTGTCACATTTGATTCATTGCGTTTCATTTTGGACTGGTACCATACACTCTAGACCCAGACACAGATCCAGTGTGTTTTGAGCCTAAGAAAGGGTGGAGTATTACCCCCCCCTCCCTCCCCCCAAAAAAACCCCACAAAAAACCCAAAAAAAACCCCCCCCAAAAAAAACCCCCCACAAAAAACAACAAACAACCCCCCCCCCCCCCCCCCCCCCCCCCCCCCCCAAAAAAAAAAAAAAAAAAAAATAACAACAACAAACACTTTTTTTTTTGCATGTTGATATTCAGATCCAAGCAAACTGGATACAAGTGGCAAGCTACAACACATGAATATTCTGCTTATTGCGGGAGATATCACAGAAGAAAGGGTAATATTCTATGCTTTATAGTCCCTTGCTATTAATCTTAACGCTGCAGTGTTGGGTCTATATTTCTAACACTAAAACTTATAATAGATAATCAAGTCTTATTTTGCCGTCTAGTGCAAATAAAGTACTGTAGATCTGCTTGAATAGTTGCATTCTTCATAAATGTTTTTATATTTGAGGCAAAGTCAAACAACAATGATTTTAATGATTTTACTGACTATTATTTGTGTGTATGACTGTTTGCATACTACTAAAAATGTTAAATTTTGGAAAGACGAGATATTGTATTGTTTGAAATATATGATTTGATACAAAAAACAACCCAAAAACAACAACAACACTCAAAACAAAAAACAACAACAGAAGAAGAACGGGAAGTATTTAATCTAGTATACGGGTCTTTTTCCCTTGGCGCGGGTTTCTGTTGTATTCAATAGAAGTGTTTCCATATGCGTAAAACGTTTGCACATGGAAAACTGCCCTAACAAATCATCAGTAGCATACTTTAAAACAAGGCACCTAAAAAAATAAAAAATAAAATAATAACAATAACAAAAAAAGAAAAGAAAACAAAAAGAAAAAAGAAAAAGAAACCAGCACCAAATGTTCTAGAGCATTATTTAAACTCACATTTTCAGGTTACCTTCTTGAACTGCTTACTTACTTCTTTTTAGTCGTAATCATAAGATGCTACTGCTAATAGTCCAAGCTCCAGATCCTGTAGGGGCGCTATTTCTAGTTGGACCTGACATGGCGAGCTGCAGAAGCTTTCTCGTGATTTTATTATTTGTACACATCGCCTGAATGAAACTAAGGTGGGGGTACTAAAATCAAATAATTGGAACGTTATTATTTTGGACGATGGTCCAGACTGTCTATGTATTCCTTTTTTTAAAGCACTGCAGTCCACATAATGATGAGATAACCCTGCATGCATGCCTGTATTCACTAAATTACTATGTATTTTATTAGGGGAACCCCTTAGGATGAACAAAAATAAAAGTAAGATAGACTTCCTGTATTAGTGCCAAAATGTTATGCTCATGTAATAAGCCACGCTCCTTTTTGAATTACGACGAATGTGACAATATGTATTCTGTTTTTTAAAACATACTTTTGTCATTTAGTTGTGTTACAGAGTGAAAATTAATATAGGCTCAACTCTACATTGCCTCATTTTGGCCACGTGATGACATAATCCAAAATGGCCACCATCAGATTTTGCATGCATTACCACTGTTTGCATTATATTTGAAGTTAAAACCTGTTTCTTCATTTATTCTTCTCTGTTTGAAATGGTTCTAACTGAATTAAGATGATAAAACAGACAAAAGAATGGGGGAAAATGGAATATATGTTTAATGACACCCCAGCACATGTTTTTGAACTATGTCGTCTTGAAACTTTATTATTTATTTGTTATTTATAAACTTGGTCGAGATAGTGAGAGAGAATGTGTGTAATGACAAATGCTACTCTTACTGAATGGAAATATGGTATTTTGTATGTACTCTTTACCAAAGATAAGAATGCAAACACAATGGACTTTGATATTCTTTTATGGGGCATTGGTATAAAATTGACAGGTCTACAGAGGGAAATGAATCCTATGATCCATTACACGTGAGACAAGTACTCTACATATACTTCTGAGCTGTATCCCAACTCCAATACAGGAAGAGCAGACATAAATGTTTGTCAATTATACGTCATATTAAAAAATAGCCTCAAAATGTCCACCCTGAAACGTTATGAATCCCAAGAGTCCTTTAATGTCATAACCATGATGGAACAAATGCTGTGCCAGAATGATATAAAGTTATTTCAAAACTATTATGCCCATGCTCAAAGTTATCTCAAAAGATCTGATATGTAGATAACAAAAGCTGGAGCACAAGGAATATTGTACAACTTAAAGGGAAAACCAACTGTTGGAAAACTGAAGCTGTCCCTTTTGTTATACACACTGTGGGTGTCTAGCAGAGCGAACGCATGATTCATGTTGTCTATCATGGGTTAGTTCAGACTGTGTGATGTACGTACTCCTTTAAGTTGGTGTTAAATGGTACCCCTATGTTTGAGCATAACCAGTTTGTGACCCAGGGGTTATATGTTGAGGTGGGTGTCAACACAGGGTCCAAATTGCCTGCCACGCGCCATTTCAGACTGTATGATATACATGTTTATTTTAAGCTAGTTTTATCTCGTACCAAATATCTTAAAGTATAATCAAATTGCACTTATGGGTAAGGTATTGGGGGTATCAGGCAGGACCAAATTGTCATAGCCGAGACTGTGTTATTTACTTTTTTATTGAAAGTTAGTTTTATCTCAAACCTCCTAGTATAACCCAGTTTGGGGTCACATTTTGGGCGTATGGGTCTTTGTGAACTCCAACATGTCTTTTACATGTGGGCCCATGTTCGGGTTTGTAATTTGTACTATTTGGAATTGGTTTTGTTTGTTTGTATAACCCATTTTGGAGGCCATATTGTGGATCCTCATATATGCCACCATCTGAATGCCCATATACTCAGATATAGGGCCTGGGCCTGAGCTCTTGGTCTATACAGCTTAGTTTGGAGAATGGAGTCATTTGAATCTGTATGTATACATGTATATAGATCGAGATTTGAAACTGATCTTGTACCTTCAGTAGTTTTTGCATTTTCAGGTGTGTAAATAAATGTACGGTAATACCAGTTTATAATTTTGGCTGCCAGTTTTAAATGACATAAGATCAACATAGCTACGTTCATTTTGTTTTGATTTAATCAAATTAATTAGAAATTGTTGTTCATTTTTCATAGAGAGAGAGAAAGAAAGAGGCAAGTAATGGGACGCAGTTTGTGCCTACGGAGGAAACGTTCCTGTTTAAAAGTCTTATCCCCAATTCTACATACATGTTATCAACAGAAAGGAAGTCCAAAATTTTCACATATATCTGTCTCTGTGTATATTTGTCTGGGCCAACTTGTAGTCTTTACAAACTGTCAAGACAAAGAGTAACAAATGCGGGTAACTATGGTTTGCTGTTGTGTGGTCCCTGGATTACAATTTTAAAGTGTTTTATGCTATGAATTTGTGTTTCATGGTTGATTTATTATTTAATTATTTATATTATTTCTGGTTAGAGTTTAATCAGTTTAGATTACAGAATACTCTGATGCATTTGATTAAAATAGCTATACATTTACCCACAATACCTTAAAAATAATAGTGAAAAAGTAACATGCCCAGGTGAAAAATTTAGTACCCCCACCTTGAATAGTTTCAGGTGATGACCTTCTGCAGCTTTCCATGTCAGGTATACCTCAAAAATGGGTTTTGGAGCTTGGACTATATATTAGCTAATTATTTCACATAACATAACATTTCATTTATTTATTAGTAGTTGTACCACGTATTTATGGATGTTCTAGGTGGATGCAATAGTGAACTCGACAAACAGAAAGTTAGACTTTTCTGTTGGATTAATCTCTAGAGCTATAGCTGAAGCTGGTGGTGTTTCGCTGAAACGTGCAATAGAGGAATATAAAAGAGAATCCTCGAAAGACCCGACTACACAAATTACTGTAACAGACGCCGGAGATTTGCCTTGCTCAAAGATTTTTCATGTCTGTCTTCCGCTATGGCCACCTAGTGAACAAAGTGAAAATCAGTCACATTGTGAACAGGTGATTTTAGACAATATCGTGTACTTTATATAAGTTCCACATAAGTTGCAGGATTGACCCTCGTAGCCCATCAAAGTGATGGGCTCCATTTTTTTCCTATTTCATCCTGTGCTTCAAAACTGGTATGGCGAATTGTGTAATATGTTATTCTGTCTCTCAATCTGAATATAAAACACCCTAGTTGTTAAGTGGAACAAACTTACATTGTGACACAAGATGGTTTCCTTTCTCAAATTAGCTTTTATGGGGGTAATAGATTACTTACGCAAACTGTTCAGTTTCCTAAATATTAATTGTGTTCCCATGACAAAATGCTTGTTTATATGTAAGGATGTGACTCTTTAAGCACCTGCTTCTTGTATGGTTAATTAATAATTGAGTATGGGCTGATTGTAGAATATACGGGTTTAAGACTTTTTTTAAATTTTATTATTTTCTTCTCCCCAGGATTTATAATACAATTTTAACTACCATAATGAAAACAAATTATTATTGTTATCATTTTTATTTTGTTATACATGATAATAGTTACGATTATTTATAACATCTGTTTTAGAAACTTTGTGAAATTATTGAGATGTGTCTTATTTGTGCAAGTGTGCGAGGTATGCACAGCATTGCATTTCCATTACTTGGGGCTGGAACACTGAAATACCCATCAGACGTTGTAGCCAGGGCATTCGTGGAAACCATTTGGAGCTTTAGAGTCATTCATAGAGAAACAAGTCTTCAGCTGGTGAAGATAATAGTCGGCATCTCTAACACAGAATTTAGACAGGTACGCTGTTAGTTCAGTGCATAACATTAGCTACACGACTATTGTTACATTGTATACAATAAAAAGTCATATATTGATACACCTTTTAAATGTAGAATTCCACAAATATATATAATTATGATGATGAATAATTCGAACATGTAAAAGGATATTATTTCTTATAATACATATATATAATTTTACATAAAAGAAAACTGTCAGGTATTGAACGTACATCAATGTAAGACTGAACTGCCATGTATACTTATGGTAAAGGTCTTACGGTACATATGTGACAAATGCATACACGACTGGTTTTCTTTTTAAAAATTTTTTCTCATTCTTCGATATATTCCATTTATTTTTATTTTTGTTACAGAATTTCGCGCAGTTGAGAAGCAGAAAAGCTACATACACGAGGCAAGACAAAAATCACGAAATGAAAACACTGGTATGTCCAGCATGGGCTATATTACCCCAGTGGCACTCGTAACCGGGGAATAACGATACTGTGTATTGTATATATAATTCTGTTGGACGATTTGGCGCTTACAAATTAACATTACCATAGCATCATCTTATTGGCAAACACACAAAAATAACAGCACATTTTAGAGGTTTGCTTTTTGGTACCTTTTATTGGTTTTAATGTTTTAAAAACTGTAATTTTTTAAATATAATTTTGTTTTTGTTTTGAAAATGATCTCGTGAATTCTTCCTAGCAACACTCAGAACAGTGTATAAAGTATTTATTTTCAACATTTATTTTCATACAGAAAATTTTGCAGTCTGAGAAGCGATCTTAGTCCTAATATGACTTTTTAGTGCAAGGTAGCAATTTTCAGGACAAGAATCACGAAATGAAAACAGTGGTACGTCCAGGATGGGCTGTATTAACTGTATTACTCCAGCCGGCACTCATAACCGGGGAAATAACACTACTGTGTATTGGTGTCATGTATAATTCTATTGGACGATTTGGCGCTTACAAATCATTAACATTGCCAATACTCATCATGATTTGGCAAACACACAAATGACAGCAAATAGTTTAGGGTGTTTGCATTTACACCATTTATTTTTGTTGTTAAATGTTTTAATAAAATGTAATTTTAATACAGAATAAATATAATTTGTTTTTGTTTTGAAAATTATCTGTTAACATGAATAAAATACAAAGTTTTAGCAACACTTAGAACAGTGTATAAAGTAGTTTCTATGTGCATCTCAAGATGAAACCTTATTTTCGTACCTAAAGTCTCAGAAATGTTTGCCATACACCATGGCTCCGTTTTACGAAGCGATCTTAGTGCTAATATCATCTTTAGTGCATATGGTAGCAATGCATTTCAGTTGATCTTAGCGCTAAGATCGCTTCCTTGAGCGGGGTCGTTGATCCTATATTAGTATTTAAACACCAAGTAAGGCTGCCAGTCATTCTAAATATGCGAGAGAGCAATCATATTGCCACACCGTCTGACGACATGTTCGGCTGATCTTACACCTCGTAGACCTACTTGTCACATGAAATGTCATCTGGCTTTCGGAAGGATGGTAGGTAGGTAACTGGTTTAAAGTGCTCATATACCACTAGGGTTTCGAACACGTCCATCCCGAGTCCGACCTCCGATAAGATCGGGGCCTGACTCAGGACAAGAAATTCCTACATACTACGGACAATTTTGAAATTTAGATTATTAATCTAAAACGTAATAAAGGGGAAATGGGAGTTTAATATTTTTGACTACGCCTTAAAAAAAACCCCCAAATTATAAGAAACTAATTCAAAAATTAAAAACATACAAATGGCGCAATTTTAGGTGGGCGGATATAAATATTTAATTTTAAACATTCTACTCAATTAAATTTTGGCCCCAAAGACGTTAGAAGGAAAAGTTGGTCCATCTGGCTTTTCGTTTAATCTGCTGACGCACACCTAGAATCTCGCTGACCTGTGATATACGATTAGAAACAGATTGCTATGCCAGGGTATATAAAAATAATTTTTCATTAAAACAATCAGTGTGTGTCTATGTTTTAGTTTTAAATTGGTCACTCATTTTCAGATTGTGTTCTTCTAATGCAAACAACCGTGCTAAATTAATTCAGAAAATGAGTGAAGGACGCATGATTAAAATCTGTCTATAGAATAAAATATTTCCTTGGGTTAAGGTTAATATAACATTGTTGTTTTGAAAACGATGATGGAAACTGAAGAGGGCGAAGAGGAGGGAAGACAAAATAACATCTATACCTTTGTTCAAAGGTTTTGTTTTTTAAGACCAGCAACAACTACGATTAGGCAATCGTTATAACAGCTTATATTTGAACACGAAATGGTATGTGAATTTCACTTATGTTTTAAACGTTTCTTTTAACATCAGTAAATGTGAGTACATTATATCATATATAATTTGTTTTTGCTATCTATTTTCTAGATAATCAAATACAGATTGGTTTTGTACGTGGACAGTTGGAAAAACAATCGGTAAGTCTATACATATTTGTCAAAAGTTTTGTTATTAATTGTTGCTCGCGTCTTTAAAGACCCTAAAAATTAAGCCCTTAAGAACGAGTAATTTATAAAGAAATATAAAAGACGTATTTGAAAATAAAAAAGTGTTTCTCAAGTGTATGTTATGGACGTGATTGCTATACATGTATATTTATTTCAAACTTTTATCGAACATTAAGAGTTGTACTAATTTACAACCAAATCACTGGAATATTAGACGATTTTGGGGATAGCAGGAGTCTTCTTTCATGCATTTGACAGTTACTACAGTGGATAAATATAAATGATGTACTATTTCATGTCCTCATCTTTCCTTGTAGATGATTAAATATATTATTTTATTACAAATATATCGTGCTACAAACAACAACAGCAGCAGCAGCAGCAACAACAACAACAACAACAAAAACCACAGTTCTAAGTCCTATTGCTAACTCCATGTCTGTCTGTGTCTGTGTATCGGTCTCTGTCTGTCTGTCTGTCTCTCTCAATCTCTGTCTGTGTGTCTGTCTGTCTCTGTCTGTCTCTCTCTCTCTCTCTCTCTCTCTCTCTCTCTCTCTCTCTCTCTCTCTCTCTCTCTCTCTCTCTCTCTCTCTCTCTCTCTCTCTCTCTCTCTCTCTCTCTCTCTCTCTCTCTCGTGTCTAACTGGCTTTGTTTGTCGTATATTCTAAGATACATGCTCTAGTGATTCCTTGCTCGTCTGACCTGAAACCAAACACGTCTGTTGGGAAAGCCGTGCATGAAGCAGCGGGAGCGGTCATTAGGTGTGAACTCCGAGAACACTGCACTGCACCTCTCAAAGACTGGGCCTTTGTCGTCACGAGCGGGGGAAACCTGGAGGCCAAGTATATCTACCACGTGAATATCCCAAGATACTCCCCTGACGCAGTCACAAAACAGGTAAAATGGTCAGCACAACTTTGCATAGTCAGATTTTAATGCTACTGACCCCTCCTTTTCATGTGAAATGTTTTCATTTTACGAGTGCTGGTTATAATAGTATATGCATTACAACAGTTTGTTTTCTCATAGTTTAGTTGTAAAATATTAGCTCATGTTCACTCTAACATTGATTCTGTTAAAATCTGTCAACTGTAGTTTATACCAGCATATTAACATCTTACTGTGTGATATAGTTTCAGAGATGTAAGTTCGTAAATGCAATTAATGTGTTTTGATAGCTCCCCTTAAACAACGAGGCCTGACGCTGATCAAATATTCAACATTTCTACGAGAAGGCAGTGGTTAAACGAATCAAGGAAAAAAGGTCACAGGCAAAAAAAAGTCACAGAAACAAAACCACAGGAAAAAAGTCAGAAAAAAAAAGTCACAACTTTTAATTAAAAAATATATTAGGTAATGAAAGACAGATCAAACACATTTTGTCACGAAAGTTTTTGTCAATGTTCTTTGTTTTCAATGTTGGTGGTTTAAGCGGATGTTCCACCCGATGCCACAGAGAAATTCTGCCACAGTCGTGCGGTCCTCAAGACGATCGACAAACAGGTTGCGAAGGCGCTCTTGCAGCTGCAAATAGCGTCGATAAACCTGTCGTCGAGGTGGGCTGCCAACCGCATCCTGCTGGATGGTGGTGCTCACTGTCGCCTGCCCACGTTGAAACCATTCAATAACCCGCCAGGTTGAGGGGTGGTAGTAGCCCACAAGGTTGAAGAACATGTTGTTCCAACCTTCACACAAGTTGTTCATACGAGGATTAGTGTTCATGGTGACGTGATGGACGTTCCACAGGACAGGAACGAACATTGGTGGAATACAGCGGAACCTGAGCTGAGCACCGGGCCAAGAAGCCACTCTACAAACCCACTTTAATCAATAAGTTTAACAAATCCACAGTTTGTTGAAAACTACCATATAACTACAAATGTTATCAACTATGCATCATTAATAAATGCTGTCAAATCATTTATATATAAATTAGATCAGTTAAAAGACGATCATTTTAACACCGTGAAAAATCCTATATACCCTTTAAAACTGCAAGTATTATTAAACAGTAAAAAAGGGTGCAGAGATATGTATGATATTCATATTTTAAACTTTCAGTATGTAAAGCCAAAAGCACAGATAAAATATAGTAATGAAGGCTTCTTATTTGAACAAACTGACTGGGAAAATATTATGTTTTACCATTTCGATGTGTGAAAGATTCTAGTCTTCGATGGTTTCAGTATAGATTACTGCAAAACATATTAGCTACTAATACTTTTCTATACAAGATTAAATACATTGATTCTGATATATGTAACTTCTGTAATAATTTTCCTGAAACAATACATTATTTTTTCAATTGCGATAAGGTACACACTTTATGGGAAGCAGTAACAGATTGGATGTTGACTCCAACAGGAACTATAATTCATTTTAATAAAATTATTATAATGTTTGGTTTGGTAAAATAATAAAAGCGATTTTATAAACGATTTTAAACTATAATAATAATATAAAATATTATATATACAGTATGAAAATGCAAAAGAAAGGTTTAAGTATTAATGCTGTGCATGGCATAATGCAACAGAACTTTGAAATGGAAAGGTATATTCTTTTAAAAACTTGTAAATACGATATATTTAATAATGAATGGGCAACGTGGCAAATACTATTTTATTCAGACTTTTTTTCCAGCCACCGGTTACACGAGGGGAACTTAATCTTGGATAAATATTAATCCTTTACACTCAGTGAACCATTGGAGAGAGAGAGAGAGAGAGAGAGAGAGAGAGAGAGAGAGAGAGAGAGAGAGAGAGAGAGAGAGAGAGAGAGAGAGAGAGAGAGAGAGAGAGGAGAGAGAGAGAGAGAGAGAGAGAGAGGAGAGAGAGAGAGAGAGAGGGAGAGAGAGAGAGAGGGGGAGGGGGAGGGGGGGGGGGGACACACACACACACACACACACACACACAATACAAATACTAAAACGAAAAAACAAACAAAAAAAACCCTATGTATATAGAACCTGGCTAAAACACAATTTTATACTTAAAATGAGATCTGTCTTTTTAAAGCAATTTCCGGAGATGCTCAACCGATGTTTGACTGACGCTTGCCTCATTAACTGCAAGGGAATCGCATTCACTGTACCTGTCTCTAAAGAGCTGAAGTATCTACCAAAGCTGATGGCAGAGTGGTTTAAAAGAGGATTTGATAGGTTTCAAAGATCACACAGTCATTTACTTTTCTTTGAGATGAGAGTTGTGATTAAAGAGAATGACAAGGCTACATACGATGTAAGTATACCCGTGTATCAACTGCAGCGCAATCAAATCAAAATATACACACATACACACCTGGGCAAAATATGTTCTAAAAAGATTGAGTACTTTAGTTAAACAAGTATTTCTTGAACTAAAGAAACATTTTTTTCTTTCAAGATCAGTATTTCACGAATAATAATTATAGAGTATATCCAACAAAGTACACACTGTACATGTTCTATAATTTTATTTTACAAATTTGTATTGGATATAATCAAAGTAATTTTTCTAGTTTTTAAATTTTATTAATAGGCATTTCAAGAAGTGCAGTTTGGTACAGAGACAATAGGTAAGTACTAATGTTAGTTTTTGTTGTTTTATTGTTGGATAATCCAAAGAAAGGACACAACATTGAACGCTAATAATATAATGCTGCGTCTCTCTCTCTCTCTCTCTCTCTCTCTCTCTCTCTCTCTCTCTCTCTCTCTCTCTCTCTCTCTCTCTCTCTGTCTTTATCTGTCTATCATTTTGGTGTTTGTATTTTCTGAGATATCGAAGATGACATATTTAATCCATCTGGTATTAAACGTTTCAAACATTTCAAAGTTGTAATGTGTCATTTGTAAAGTAAGAAAGTCAAAACGTACGACACATTTGGTAATCGAGGTTAGTTTTGATGTCTCCACCATAGATTGCTGTAACTGTGTTTCTTTAGATTTCAACCAGGTTCCCAGGACGTGGGGCGCGATGAGTAAAGATGCTGAGGTTGTTGCAGTTTCTCTCCACCAACATGACACTGAATACAAGGAGGTTGCTCAGTTACTGAAAGAAACAGCTTCAATCGACTTCCGCATCAAAAAGGTTTTTTCCCTGAATAATGCATCGAATATAACTTTGAAAAAGTAAAATGTTAAAACTTGAAGCCAATACCAGAATATATTTGAAAAAAGGCGAAAAAAGTCCATACTACACCACGGAGTGTACGGTAAATTAAAACTATCAAAGTAAAGATTTCAGAAATGTTAAAAACATGAATTCCATTCATCATAAATTACAGAGAGGTTAAACGTGGGAGTGCTACTACTAGACTATACCACCCGTGCAATATAACACAAAGCACGCCACAAAATGCCATATATTTACAAATCCATGGTAACTGGCCTAAAATGTGCTGCATTTATACTGTCATGGATTCCACTGCATAACCATTGTGTCTGTTATAGATTGAACGAATACAGAACAGAGCACTGTATCTGCAGTACAATGTAAAACGATGGCAGTTGTCTCATAGACACACGGAACACGAAAGTATCGAGAGACGACTGTGGCACGGTACGACAGAAGATGCAGTCAGAAGTATCAACTATCATGGCTTCAACAGAAGCTACTGTGGAAAAAATGGTAGTACACGAGAGGAAATAAGGAAACCCGCGTACCTCCTCCCATCGATAGAGACAATCCACAGCAAGTCTACGACTCGACAGTAAATGATGTTGAAAGTCCTTCCATATTTGTCATATACAACGACACACAGGCCTACCCACAATATTTGATAACTTTGAAATAGAAAATGTTGTGTTACAGCAATTTAAAGATTATACTGAAACTTGTACATCTCGAGAAGTTAAAATACATTTTCTGTTTCACATAAATGGCATTTGGAGCTATTACAAACATCTGGGTAATGTAACCAGAAACACGGCGATTTGCCAACATTTATGATTTAAATAAGACGTTGAAGATAATGTTTGTGATTTAACAATAAACAGTGTTAGTAGGTGAACACTATTTTGTTCTGCCTAATGAATAAAGTCGGTGTGTTTACTACATTCGAAAGGGAACAATGCAAATGTCCACATTTCGGTTCTTAAAATTAGAGTTGTGTTAGGAGGATATTATTACTATATGATTATATATACAATTATGACCTTCACATTTTGTCACTGGATGCAACAGGAGCAGTAGGAAAGTACCTGTTTAAAAGCGCCCATTTTGTCTATCTGGAAACAATCTTCTGTTAATCGATTCGATGTAAGATTGAATCGATTCTTTTTGTACTGCCACCCCCAACGTATTTCAGACTAGATATGACCCTGAGGATGCTATATTATATTTTATATATCTTGATATTAAAGTAGGTAGTAAATCATACGGTTGAGATTAATTTTACTCGCAGGAATGCAGGAAATTGCATTTCAGGACATCTAGTTTTCAAAATTTTACCGGGTAGCATACTCCAGAACCCCAGAAACTTTGTTTTACGCCCTCGATCTCGGTCAGCCCACTCCCACCCCAACCCCCAATATCTACACGCTTCCGCCGTGCCAGACGTTTTGGAATGGTAATACGCGATGAAAATAAGGGAAACGACTGTTACAATTATTTGTGAATTATTCCCCTTTAATGTTTGTATTATTCTTCCATACAGAACAACCCCCCCCCCCCCCCCCCCCCCCCAGATAGAAATAATAATAATAAAAAAGCCAACAATCCCCGAAATTATATCGCGGTAGGCAAACGTATCAGCGATATTGAAAGGAAAATAATAAATGTTTGTTTTACCTCTCCCCAGCACTATCAGCAGGTACTAGGAGTCTAACATATGTCGCATTTGTTGAAGAAAAAAACATTTGTGTAATAACAACGCAACACCGTTTATATATTGGTATAATTAATAAGGCCCATAAAATCCGTGACTGAGTGCCTTTAAAGCAATTTACCGTTATTTCTACTTTAGTGTTTTCACCACTGTTCCACTTGAATAAACAATGTATCATCGTTCAACTCTGAAATTCCTTTCATCTTATCATTCAGTTTGGTTTATATGTTAACATCTTTAAAGTGTGCATTCCAAAATTACTAAGGCCTACAAATCAAAAACGAATTGTTTCTTTACGAAAACGTGCCGAAAAAAAGAGTAAGTAGGGTAGGTCGATTTTAACAAATTTTTAAATTATATTTGTCAACTGCCCCCCTTTCCCCCCTGCTAGCTACGGCCCTGGTTTTCGCCTACATATTAATATGAACTGCTCATCAATCCCATGAACTCTGCAATTTGACATCACACTCGAGGATTGGTTGAATCACAGTTCAAGTATATCAGCAAAAAAGAAGAAGAACACGATTAAAAATGCGGAAAAGTGCCCCTTTTCGTGTATACAACGTAACATGATTTGATGATCTAACTCACACTAATTCTTAAAAAACCGGTGCGATGCGCCCATAGTTCATCAGATATTAAATGCTAGGCTTCCCACGATCTATCGGCACTCAGTTGTAAAACCTGGAAATCGTCCACTTTCCCTACACACCTCTAAATGTCACTGTTTTTGAAAGATTCGTTACTGTCGCTGCTGTGAAATGTTATGTTTCAGGACTTTCTATAATACTAAATTATGTAACAGACTTAATTTCATTTGCTCATTTCATAGATATTTATATAGTAGTTTAAATGATTGAAAACTCCTTTCCAATGCCTGTCTATTTCAAAGAAAATTTTACCCTTTTCTTTGTGTCGCCGATTATTGTGAAATGTTCGTTACTCTCTTTATTCATGATTGTAATTTAAACAAGAATGAACGTATACTATATTCGAATGTTGGTTAATGTGAACAATGTATTTAGGAATGAAACATGTGTTACACATCCAAATGTTTTCTTTTGGATCAAATACGTTCGATTGGCTCCATAATTTTAAACTGGAAATGTTCGTTACCACTATTTTCGCCATCAACACGTAAATATATTAAAAGTATTAACCCATCAGGACTTGTACAAGTGTGTATGATGCCTAACGAAACAATTACGACTATTATTTTTGTTTTACATTTTTTTACATTAACTGAAAAATGTTTCGTTACAGAAAGATTCGTTAGCATAAAATATGAAACGAAATGTTTTAAGGACCAACTCCAATTTTTATAGCAAACAATGTTCACCAACACTTTAGCTATTGAAAGAAATATATGGCTGTAAGGAAGGAAGAACCTTTATGCACATTTTGTTTAAATACATTTTGTGTATGACTTATTTATTATGTGCACGAATGTTCTTCTAAATTAATTCATTTAGATTATATGCAGTAAAAGAAATTATAGACCTTATATTTATGCTATTTTTCAGTCTATCCGGAATAAAATGTACTTGTTTATAACATGAGAATGTTCGTTAAATTTGTAACGAGTTTTTCATATTTAAAAAAAAATTGTATTTGATAAAACTGAGATAAATATATTTTAACTAGTTTTAATATAAAATGTTCGAAGTATATTTATACAGAGAAATGAAACAATTTTTGAAAGAAAAACCCACATCACATTTTGCATTTATAATTACTTGTTTAAAACAGACGTCATGATGAAGAATGATTTTTAAGTTTAGTGGCTTAATAACTACAGTAGTTTCATATATATATATATATATATATATATATATATATATATATATATATATATATATATATATATATATATATATATATATATATATATATATATATATATATTCTTTTACTGTGGGATTTCTTTTACGAAAGTAAGTTGTTAGCTCAAATCATAATGATTTTATTTCTTCTTTTTGGTGATGTTGAATCTTTTTATAATGGTTACGGACGTTTCAGAGTGGATAATTCCCAATATCCAGTTACAAAATGTTATGCTCCATGTTTTTTTAACATAGCAGTCTTGAGGGCCGTTCGACAATAACGTAATGTAAAAAGCTGCATTTTTATACACTCTCCTCGATGTAACCGCCAAGCAAGGAGAGGAAAGGAATGGATTATATTCCAGCCAAAAGAAGAACAACTTAAAACACACTGCTAAAATGGGAAGATGTTTGTTTACATTACCTCAGAGTTTCAAGTATGATTGGAATTTGTTTGTTGCTATATTGTTTCATGTGTTAATGGTCATTATGTGGTCAAATATGTAGATATTCTTTTTGAATTGCCATTTTAGCAGTTTGTTAAAGCGACTGGTTCGTAGAAATATTTTAAAGGAACGATTGGTAACTTTAATATTTTTTTCGGTAATCTATTTATAATAACGTTAATTTGAACCTTTTAATAAATCCACAAAATCATGGATGAAATGTTTCACTAATATATGTTAGTGTGGTCTTCAATATAACTCGATACAGAGAGATCTGGCAAAGCTGGGCGTTTAAACAAATGGTACGCTACGAACCTTTCGTGAGTTGTTTTAAATACCCTAACACGTACTAACATTGTCATTTATGATATTTTACAGTTTGCTTTTGTCAGTTACAGCTATATGTACAATTTTAATTTGCCCAAAATTACTTGAAATATCAATTGGTTTTGATAGATGGTGGACCTTCGACATCTAAGTAAATTGAAAACAATTTAGACAATATTGCAGATGCGTTCAGCTATAATCATGTTGCCCTCAGATTATAGAAGTAGCAATCCATATTACTGATTATGTTTGTTTTACAAATTAAAGTAGTATGGTATTTCTTTTCTGAACAAATTTTACGATATGTCTTGTACGTTCATCTTCATTAGAAAGTGTTAACCGCAAAGGACATCTCATGCAAATTCATTCTATACATTACAACTGTGTTCAAGCACATTCACTTCGACTTATCAGTAGGTTTAACAACAAATGTACTTTATAGTTTGCCAGTTTATAACACAATATGTTAAGAGTAACAAACATTTCATATGCACTAAAGCAATCGAAAGGGCAGTCATTTTTACCAAATAGATTTATATTCCTTATATGCTGTAAATTATATTACAATCATCATTTTCTGATTTAGAATTCCTTTATTTTATCAAAATTTAGACACTGAAATGCAGTGGTTTATTGAGAATGAGTGTTTAATGCCCTTCACCCTCCCTCCACTTAGGTGCAATTCTGAGATTTAATTAACAAATGTCTCGTAAACAACACGGCATGATGCTTGCGAGTCTTTTTACATTGTACTGCGAGGCTGCAAAGTTGCGATAGTTGAGTGAGTTAGGTCCCTTCTCGTCAATATATGAGATAACAATCATGTAGAAGAGAAAACCCACTGAACACTTCAACTTTATCAATATTATGATTTCTAATATACATGTATACCAGGCGCCAATTTAGGCGGGAAGCTACGTAATAACGTTTGTCTTCGTCTAAGATCAGGAATATTCTCAAACGGGACACACAAATCAATGGGGTAGGAGAGGGAAGTGTGTGTGTGTGTGTGAGGAAAGGGGGTGGGGGAGAACTATACAAAACTTTCAGGTTCAAATATGGTTCTACCCAACTAATATGTTAATTTTTGCTTATCAATATGCTAATGAAAATACAAATAAATCACAAATAGTTAATAGCATGATATTTTAATAATAATATGAAATGTGCAGGTCTCTATTCTTCATCCGAGGTCTTCAACCGAGGTCTCTATTCTTCATCCGAGGTATCTATTCTTCATCCAAACTACTTAGGAACAGAACAGAATGTAAATAATATTTAGCCATTAATATGATTTTTCTTTATGTTCTATAAAATAGATTGGCCGCCATTTTTTTCTTTCAAAATATGGCGATTCAAATTGAATTCAGTATTGTCACCAAGTTTATTCCTGTCAAGCGCCCCCGTAATACATCTAAACTAGTGATTTGCTTTCATCACAAAATGAGGACTCTGGCTTATTTTAACGCCACCAAACTACAAGCCATTACCGTTGCGCCCCCTCCCCGCTCCTATTAATAGGTTGAGAAGATTATTTTATAAAGTGAGTTCCGCGAGTTCTTCAAATAAACAAGCATGCACCCTAACCTGACTGTAAACGTTGATATGTTTGTAAGTAGGCTTAGACAAACAAGCTTTCATATTTTCTTGATAAGAAATGGTTATTACAAGATATATATCAACCTCTAACAAAAAAGTATTTCCTTTTGACAGACATGTCTGAAAAAAGTTAATGAAGGTAATCTTTATTAAACGCTATCCTAAAAAAAAACCTTTGTCATAGCTATAACAAAGTCTAGGTGTGGGTTTTAGGTTTAGGGGGTCGGAGAGTCGCTGACTCTCAATTATGTTTGTCAACGGTAATAATGAACACAAAATCTATCTTACCCGAGTAACAGCCTCCAATTGCACGTCCTAACCGGTGCTCTATGACGTGCCATCCAGTGCCCCACCACTGATATAAACAAGATCGTTACTTCCCCCGAAAAGACAACTGGACTCGGTTAAGTGGTTTAATAGAGTTCTTTATTCCAGAGAATTTGAACAGATAGTCAAACAAACCCTATAAGCAAAAATAGCATTATTAAAATACATTCACAACTATATAACTATATATAAACAGTCAAAAAACACCATATAAAAACACATTAAAATATATATAAATACACTCTGCAGTATAGTTATTATCTACAAATAATAGCAAATCGCTTAAACAAAAGATATACAACCATACACTGAGCAATATTTAAGATCGCTCCAGTAAGCATCAAATATACATAATACACATATCGAATTACCGTACGTTAAACGACTGAATATTAATCAATCGCAGATAATCTTAAAACATTATTTACGGCAAACAATTACACATATGGCGATATATAGTATAATAAAATAAAAGTAAAATACACAAAACATTATCCTTAGGTGATACGGTTACCTAGACACTGAAATACCAGTACCTTTAGCTGTGGGCTTTAGGGCGGTAACATGATGAAAAAGCGTCAAACGTCTACAAGAAACAAGTAAACTAAAACTAATACATTTCTAATTTAATATACACACATACACACTATTCACATACATTTCTAAAACAATAATAACGATTCATTTAATTATGGCTTGGCTATAGGAATATCCATTATTGTTTCAGCTTAAGTGCCACGCCCAAATTCTAATACTTACATTAATTCAGTTTATTCCTTTATCAAAGTAAATGTTAATTGAAGTAGTTATTTATTTAAACCTTATTTGTAATTTATAAACTGTACTTTATATGTTAGTAAAATAGTAAAGTAAATTAGAAAAGTAGAAATATAACTCACCAATTATTCCAGTGTAAGATTAAAGCAGATGAGTGCGTGGCCTGTGCAGCTCGTGATGTGTCAAGGAATGACAGGTGAGCGACAGTGAATAGCCACCAACTGGGTCAAACACAGCTGGCCAGTCTATTGGTTGATCGTCACTGTCCCTGGTCAGAGGTCAGATGTAAAGACAGGTAAATGCATGTCCCTACAGCTCCTAGCCAAAGGTTTAGGTGCATGTGTTTTGTGCATACTAAAATCATTAAAACAATAAAACCCACATGGTTACATTCTCCCCCCGCTAATTAAAATAACGTCCTCGTTATTTACTCATTCTTAAGCACTAACGACAACATTGCTTCTCGAGCACTGTCAGGCATACTGCTTAGAACACCAGTGGCTGCTAGAGACGTTAAAAATGTTGCCCTCTCTTTCCAGTCTGGTCTACGATTAGGAGATTGGACTTGTGCAGACTGAGACATGGAAAAGTCACCTGACCGTATCCACTCAAGTGGTTTCCTATCCCTCAGTGATCTTCTTGGTGGTGTTCTATCGACGTTGAGAAATTCTGCACTGTCCTCCTGTACCTCATTCTCTGAATCACGTGATCCCTCCGTGATGTCCCCCTCTGGTAAAAGATCTTCTTGAACAGGAGTGTCTCCCAAGTTCAAGAGGAATGTTCCCAGGAACTGGAGCAGTGCCCTCCTGTGCTACTTCCTCAACAGGCATAACATCGGTTGCTATCGGAGCACCGAAACCTGCTGACACTACCTTCTGTCCAGATTCCATAAACCGCACAGAATCAGCATCTGACGTCTCGTCATCTTCAGATGGGGTTGATCCATCTTGCCGATCTGTGGCAGTTTTTATCTTCACGGGTGCCGCTGGCCTGGTGATCCATGGTGGCGGTACAGGCTTAATATCCTCTTTGCGAGGAATTGGCAGTGAACTGATGGGAAGAAGGAGATTTCGATGCAAAGTCCGTGGCTTTCCAGGTCCTTTCTCCTTCTTGACAACAAACACTGGAACATCTGTGCTTGGTTGACTTTGCACCACATAAACATCCTCCTCCCATCTGTCTGCCAACTTATGCTTTCCATCAAAAGCTAATGTTTGGACAAGCACCCGATCTCCCACCTGAATAACAGCCCCGCGGACTCTGGAATTGTACTGCTTCTTCTGCCGAGTTCGACTGTGATCAGCAGCCTCACTGGCAAGTTTGTACGAGTCTTCCAGGCATTTCCGCAGAGACTTGATGAACTCAGTATGATTCTGATTATCATCATTGCCATCCAAGCCCAGAGCAATATCCAGTGGTAGACGTGGATGCCTACCGAACATTACAAAGAAAGGCGATGCTTCTGTTGATTCATGTCTTGTACTGTTGTATGCATGGACCAATGGTGCAACATGTGATTTCCAGTTGGCCTTCTTGTCTGTAGTCAAAGTCCCCAACATATCCAGTGGTGTCCGATTAAATCTTTCACACATCCCATTTCCCATTGGATGATAGGGTGTGGTCCTAGATCGGTCTATCCCGGATATCTGGTACAACTCCTTCATCAGCTGACTTTGAAAATTGGCGCCTTGGTCTGTATGGATCCGCTGAGGAAAACCATAATGTACAATAAACTGATTAAATAGCACATCAGCTGTTGTCTTGGCAGTCTGGTTCTTCGTTGGAAAAGCCTGTGCATATCTGGTGAAATGATCAGTGATAACCAAAATATTTTGGAAACCACCTTTCGAAGACGCCAGAGTTAAATAATCCATGCACAGCAATTCCAGCGGCTGGTTTGTTCAGATGTTCACCAAAGGTGCTCGAATATTGGTTGGAGATTTTCTCTTCAGGCATCTGTCGCATCCATTGATCCAAGCATCCACAGCTTTCCCCATGCCTGGAAAATAAAACCTATCCCTAACCAAAGTTAGGGTTCGTTCTTTACCCAGGTGTCCTGTGTCGTTATGCAGACCTTGAAGAACAGTGTTGACAAACGCTATGGGAAGGACTAGTTGTCTCTTCTCAAGACCATTGACCACTGTTTTCCTATGGAGAACACCTCTGTGGATAAACAGATGGTCAAATTCCTTCAACAGAGCTAAATGCACTGATAAAGAAACATCTTTTCTTCTTGGTCGTTTACCCTGGGCAATATCCCTAAGGATGGGACTAATGCTAGGGTCTCTCATCTGAGCTTGTCGCCACTCCCGAAAAGTCATCTGTTTCAGATCACCAGCTTCATCTGCATCTACAGCATCTGCAACCACAAAAGACATGCAGATACTTTCCACCAGACTCGGCACTTGTAAACCTAAAGAAATCGCCTTGATTGAATCTGATGAAATAGTTTCTACATTATCTTCTGGTGACCTTACTGGCAGTCGTGACAACACGTCAGCATCAGTGTTGGCTTTACCTGGTATGTATTTTATTAAAAAATCATACGCAGACAAAGCTGCTAACCACCTATGACCCGTAGCATCGAGTTTAGCTGTGGTTAACACATATGTAAGTGGGTTATTGTCAGTAAGAACTGTAAAGTTATGTCCATAAAGGTAATCGTGGAACTTTTCAGTCACTGCCCACTTCAGTGCTAAAAATTCCAACTTGTGAGCTGGATAATTCCGTTCTGTCTTGCTTAATCCTCGGCTTGCATAGGCTATCACCCTTTTACCATCCTGTTGTTCTTGGTACAAAATGGCTCCAAGACCATGGTGACAGGCATCTGTATGTACTTCAAAGGGCAATGAGTAATCTGGATACCCAAGTACAGGCTGTGTTGTTAAAGTCTTCTTAAGTAATTCAAAAGCCCGCTGCTGATCTGTTCCCCAACAAAATCTGACATCAGGCTTCGTCTTCTTGCTTCTCCTGTTTTTCTTGGTTGTCG
Organism: Gigantopelta aegis; assembly: GCF_016097555.1. Lineage (NCBI taxonomy): Eukaryota > Metazoa > Mollusca > Gastropoda > Neomphalida > Peltospiridae > Gigantopelta > Gigantopelta aegis. The sequence goes on along the minus strand of NC_054708.1, from coordinate 41,814,338 downwards.
GTGGTAACAGATCAGTCAGTGGTCGACAGATCTTAGAAAAGTTTGGAATAAACTTCCTGTAATAGCCGGCAAAGCCAAGGAATTGCCTGACCTGTTCAGGACTTTCTGGCTGAGTCCAGTTCAAAACCTTGTCCACCTTGGCAGGATCTGGCTTAATACCATCACCAGAGACGATGTGTCCTAGATATTTCACCTCAGACTGAAAGAGTTTACATTTCTTCGGAGACAGTTTTAAACCATTCTCACGAAGTCTTTGAAAAACACGTTTGAATCTGGTAATATGTTCCTCGTAGGTGTCTGAAAAAATAATCAGATCATCTATGAAAATCATACAAATATCAAAATGCAAATCCCCTAGGCAGTCTTCCATCAACCGTTGATAGGTAGCTGGGCTGTTGGTTAATCCGAATCCCATTTGGTTATATTCATAAAAGCCTAAAGGTCCCACAGTAAAGGCAGTACGAGGCTTGTGCTCTTCCAAAATCTCAACCTGGTGGTAACCACTCTTCATGTCAAGGACAGAAAACATCTTTGAACCTGCCAACCGATCAAAAATTTCCTCCGTTCTTGGCAAAGCATATGCGTCCTTGATAGTGCGTTAGTTGAGCATCCTGTAATCTACACACATGCGTAGACTAGCGTAGACTACCATCAGGTTTCCTGGCTATGACCACAGGTGAAGCCCAGGGACTAAAAGACCTTCTAATTATCCCACAAGCCAGAAGTTGTTTCAAGTGTTGCTTCACTTCTTCAAACATCGAAGGTGGAATTCGGCGATGAGGAATCTTGAATGGAGTCTCATTTGTCAAATCACTTCGGTGTTTAACATGTGGACAGAATCCAATGTCGTCATCACCCCTGGAAAAGATATCTTTATACTCTAAAATTAGTTGTCTTCCTTGTTCCACTTCATCTTTGGAAATGTCAGTCGACAAAGTAACTTTAGAAAGATGTGATGCATCAGGACTAAATTCTTCTAAAGCTTCGTCTTCAATAGTGACTGGTTGCAGCTCACAGATTACAGCTCTTGGTGCTATCACTACCGTCCGGGTTGTTGTATTAGACAGCTGAATATCTATTTCCTGGTTGTCTCTGTACCTGTATTGCACAACGGTTGGTGTAATTTCAAGATCTGAAACCGTTGACTTGCTACACGCCTGTACAACGGCACAAGAATCTCGAAATGGCAATCTCTTGTCCATATAGCCTCTCAGTAGTATGGTTGAATTTGGCCCAACAGCTACATTCTGTGTCTCAGCGCACCTAACAAGACAAAGTCGACCCTTCATCCGAGACAGCTCTTTCTGCTGGAGAACCATGGATCTAAAGGCTAAATAATACCCTGTATGAAGATCAGCTGATTGAAGAAATGTATCTCCATACTTCTGGCGACAACCTTGTAAAAGAGAAGATAAGATGTTTGTTCCAATTAAAATTGGTACAGACAAATTATAGGTTGAATCTGGAACAACCAAAAACAAACAGTTAATTGGTTGATCCTCTGAACTTCCCTTTAGCAATAAAGATATTTCAATATAGCCTAAATATGGAAGATTTTGTCCATCAGCACACTCAACCTCAAGTATATCTTGAAGTGAATGTAACTCCAAACCAGGTAAAGAATTCTTATAAAAAGAATTACTGACAGTTGAAACCGTACTACCAGTGTCCAATAGAGCACGGCATGTAATGTCATTCACCTTCACTTCAATCTCATTGGCATCTCCAACTAAACCCTGTGGAATAAAAGTATTGTTAGTGGAGCTTGTACAACAAAGACCAGTAGCCTGCTCCCCGGCTAAGGTCGATTCCCGTTTAAATTTCTTCGGCTATGATCTAACCTAACCCGACATCCAATTGCAATATGTCCATACTGGTGGCAACGGAAACACTGAATACCACGTGGATCCCTTTGGCGTCGTGTTGGTTGACCATCTGGATAACTAAACTGAGGCGGAACATTCTTCTGCTTCTGTAAGTAGCTAGATCCAGTACGACTTTCCTGGGTTTGTCGTGATGGTGGATCCTGGCTTAACTGTTTCTCCATCTGTCTAAACCTGGATTCTTGTTGATCAAACCTGGTATTCATCTGGTTAATCATACCTTTGATGTCAGCTAAGACATCCAAAGATTCAACAGGAGAATTTACTGTTGCCATCTTACCCGGGACAGGTTTTCTCTGTGGAGGCTCCTGGCGATCCTGTTCAATACTGCGGATCTGAGTGACTAAATTGTCAAAGTTATGCGCAGTGTCAAACTTATGTCCAGAACAATCCTTCAAGTCTGGTCGAAGTCCATGCCAAAACCTGGAACGTAGCATACGATCTGTGTCACTTGCATGCACTTCACCCTGGGACAAAGCTTGACCCATGAGGTTATCAAGTCGACAACTCCATGCTGATACAGTTTCCCCTTCCTCTTGCCTGGCATTATAAAACTGCGCCATCAGAGTTTCACTGGAAGCTACAATACCATAAATACTCTTTAGCTTGTCTATCAGCTGATACACATTAGCTAAAGAACCCAATCGCATCGCCACTCGAGCAGCATCACCCTTCAGAGATTGTCGAACAGCTTGTGTAATTGCGTCATATGAAAACGACTTTGCTTTCAAAAGACACTCCACCTCATATAACTACACATCAAAGTCTACATGACCTTTTGCAGAAGGGTCACCAGAAAAGTAAGAAATTTTGAGCGGTGGTATATATGAAGTGGTAGAAGACTTCACTTCCTCCTTTGGCTGTTTGTTCTGCGATTCCACATACTGCTGCATCCATTCAAATAAAGCCTGAGGACTATCAGCTTTAGGTTTTAAGTTCATCTCAGCAAGAGTCTGAGCCAAAGCTTCTATCTCCTCAACACTCATAGCTTCTGCCATTTTGACAAACAACTATGACACTAATCAAATATAAAATACACTATTAACACTAGCTAACTCCTGTAATAAATACAAACTAGTGAGTAAATGGCCTGCAACACAACAAAATACAAGTTACTAACACTTGCTGAGATCTGAAATAAATACAAGCTGGGAATTAATAACCTGCAATGAAAACAAATTTGATTATTTCATCAAACAATCTATGTGCCTAAAATATCAAACATCATTGCAATCATAACTATTCACATGTATGCATTCACAACACAACAAGAACAGACACTAGTTGTGTTATTTCTAATGTACTAATATCTGAAAAGACACTAGTTGTGTTATTCCTAATGTACTAATATCTGAAAAGTAAAGCCAGCAATTCTATCAAATCACTGTAACATGAATAACAAATCAATGAATATAATCAATGTTCAGTGCATGTGCCAAGTGCAAGTGCTGCAAGTACAATTCTAACCTAACCTCAACCCAAATGACAGTCCATCAGTATTTGGTCGTCAAATGTCAAAGGGTTTATAAATGATTAATGTCACATTAAGAATATCAAGACAAAGGATGGAAGAAGAAAATTAAAATATGTGCAAATGGTTAATACATATAGTAATTAATAACTATTTCTTTTATTTATTTATTTATTTATTTATTTAAATACTATATTTAAATTAAATAGTTCAATCAAATTTACTAAATAAACAAGCAAATTAATTAAATAAACTAGAGCAATTTCAAAATTAAATTATCTAACTAAATTAACTAAATTAAGTAACAAAATTAAATTTGTTTACCTAAGTTCACCAAAAATAAACAAAACCAAACTAAATATTAAATCCAAACTAAAATAACTAAACAAATCAATCAAATCAAATAATTAAATCGGGTTAACCAACTAAATAAAATAATGAAATAAAAAAATTCAATCAAGTTAACCAAATTAAACAACAAAGTCAACCAAATAAATCAACCAAACTAAATAATGACAATCAAATTAAATTATTCAAGCAAGTTAGCTAATTAATAAAAAAATAAATGGAATTAATAAATATGAAACTATATGCTAAAAAACCCAAAACAGAATTTAAACTTTTGTTATAGAAATTTTTTTAAACTGCAGAGTGTTTCCAAATGATTAACAAAACATTTAATCAAAACCAAAACACATGGAAAAATTAAATATGTAAACAAAGACAGATGATCAACAACAAAATCAAATATGTAAAATATGTACCTTGTTTCTAAAAGTACATGAACAAAATTAATTAAAGATGTAAACAAAAAAACAAAGCAATTAACTTTGTAAACAGTAATCGACAAAACAAACTAAAAAAAATTAATTAAACATAAACTACAACAAAAAATATTTCGAACAATAAAGTCTAATTATTAAAGTAGCAAAGAAAACAAAAATCAAATTAAATATAAACCATCCAAAGTCTTTAAAAATAAAATGTGTTACTCACGTCATCACAAACTTGCATCAACATATCACAATATTTAGCACATAAAAATAAAAATGTTCACAAATTTTCTGTTCACATCAGTTAATGTCAAATCACATTATCCACGAAACATCCAACGATGAACCGAAGGTACAGCAGCCTTGACCTCCAATCCCAAGGATGTCCGATGGTTCCCGAAGTTGACTGGTTCCGGCAACAAACGAAGACTCCCGATGTTAGACGATGTTCACATTCACCGGCAAGTACAGACGATTCCCGATGTCAGACGACTATCTCCGTATCTCCAGAAACTGAAACGTCGGCTCCATTGTTACTTCCCCCGAAAAGACAACTGGACTCGGTGAAGTGGTTTAATAGAGTTCTTTATTCCAGAAAATTTGAACAGATAGTCAAACAAACCCTATAAGCAAAAATAGCATTATTAAAATACATTCACAACTATATATAAACAGTCATAAAACACCATATAAAAACACATTAAAATATATATAAATATACTCTGCAGTCTAGTTATTATCTACAAATAATAGCAAATCGCTTAAACAAAAGATATACAACCATACACTGAGCAATATTTAAGATCGCTCCAGTAAGCATCAAACACACATAATACACATATCGAATTACCGTACTTAAACGACTGAACATTAATCAATCGCAGATAATCTTAAATCATTATTTACGGCAAACAATTACACATATGGCGATATATAGTATAATAAAATAAAAGTAAGATACACAAAACATTATCCTCAGGTGATACGGTTACCTAGACACTGAAATACCAGTACCTTTAGCTGTGGGCTTTAGGGCGGTAACATGATGAAAAAGCGTCAAACGTCTACAAGAAACAAGTAAACTAAAACTAATACATTTCTAATTTAATATACACACATACACACTATTCACATACATTTCTAAAACAATAATAACGACTCATTTAATTATGGCTTGGCTATAGGAATATCCATTATTGTTTCAGCTTAAGTGCCACGCCCAAATTCTAATACTTACATTAATTCAGTTTATTCCTTTATCAAAGTAAATGTTAATTGAAGTAGTTATTTATTTAAACCTTATTTGTAATTTATAAACTGTACTTTATATGTTAGTAAAATAGTAAAGTGAATTAGAAAAGTAGAAATATAACTCACCAATTATTCCAGTGTAAGATTAAAGCAGATGAGTGCGTGGCCTGTGCAGCTCGTGATGTGTCAAGGAATGACAGGTGAGCGACAGTGAATAGCCACCAACTGGGTCAAACACAGCTGGCCAGTCTATTGGTTGATCGTCACTGTCCCTGGTCAGAGGTCAGATGTAAAGACAGGTAAATGCATGTCCCTACAGCTCCTAGCCAAAGGTTTAGGTGCATGTGTTTTGTGCATACTAAAATCATTAAAACAATAAAACCCACATGGTTACAGTAGTATATGCTGTGTCAAAATCTAACAGTTTCATTTCAACACTATAAATCCACTCAGAACCCCAATTTATTTTGTACTTGTATCCAATGAAGGTTCAGTCGCGCTGTTCCGGCACACACCTCGCCTATCTGAGCTGTTAGTCTAGGACAGGGTTTAGTGATTAGTTAGTGAGAAAAAAGTTGGTATAGTGACCTTGTAGCAAGTTTGAGTTTGCTGAAGGCAAGTGAGCTGAAGGCATGCTCTCTGGACCATTTTGAAATAAGGATCCTAAGAGATGCATTTTCAGGGACATTTTGGGGCGAGACGAAGCCCAACAGTAAACCGTTCGCCTGATGCGCGGTCGGTCTAGGGTCAATCCCAGTCGGTAGGCCCATTGAGCTATTTCTCGTTTCAACCAGTGCACCACGACTTGTATATGACAGGTCGTGGTATGGCCTAGCCTGTTTGTGGTGTGTTTCATATAAAAAAAAATCCGTGCTACCAATGGAAAAATGTAGCGGGTTTACTATGAGTATCTAAGCCTATACGTCAAAATGACCAAATGTTTGACATCCAGTAGCTGATTATTAATAAATCAATGTGCTCTAGTGGTGTCGTTGAAGAAAACAAGCACACTTTCAGGGCAATTTAGACCTAGTGTTGTATATTGTGGATAATGCGGGCGGGTGGGGGTGGGGTGTATGATGTCACAGGACCTCTGTGACCCCCTTCCGGACCAGTGTGTTTTAATCGTACATCACGAAAGCATGTGATGTTAGATCAAAAACACGTGGATTGTAACATGGACGGACTCTTGCAGTTACGAGTATTCTGTTTATTACACAGCACATTACTGAACAATAATCTAACTATTACTTCCCACATAAACAAACGAAACATGGGAATGCACGGAAAGCCCACAGAAACGATATTTAAAGCGGGGGATCGATCTCTAGTGATGAAGGAGGCGGGTCAGTCTCTAGTGGGGGACACAAGCCAGAGTTTTATTTTTATTTATTATAGTGTAGAATAAAAAACATAATTATGTTTTCGTCCTCAAGTGGGGAGTGGTGTGTAACCCTCCCCCGCCCCCGATTCGTTTGGGTCTGCACAGAGCTAAGACTACTGTGACGTGTTCAGCAGAATTATATATTTTAGTGATCGCTTGATTTATTAACGAAACTTCGCATTCCTACACCATAAGAAGCTTACACAAACAACACTGTACACATATCAACTACACCTGGCGGGAACTATGAAAACAGTTCAGTAGTTATAATTATTAGGACTGTTCCACAGTTGATTACATGGAGGGGGTGGGGGGGGGGGGGCAGACAATGTATTTATTACTTTATGTCTCGTGCTTCAGTATTCTTTTTCCTGTGGATACATGATAAAAAAACACACCAAAAAACAACACGATATTTTTGTAGATAGTGGGAATAGCAAAAAAGAAATAAAAAAGACAAATACAAATAAAATCAAATTTAAACAAAACAAAATAAAAGAAACAAAACGAAAACGAAAAAACAAAAGGATAAAAGGAAGACAAAAAATTGTAAAAAAACCCTCCCCTAAACAAAACTGTATATAATTGTTGTAACTCCATGCTGATATCATGTATTTTACGCAATTACATGTGTTCTACCCTGTTGATGATGCTATTTTTAAAGATTAAACCAGTTACATAAGTAACGGTGGTGTGCAGTCTCGCGGCCGTTAGTTGGCATCACTCTGAGATTATATAATCCTTGCTGCTGTTTTGCTGGCGGCTGCTAGAACGGAGATACAGTGCTAGTACATGTTACACTATTCTCTATACCCTATGGTTTATGTCAGGATCTGTTTCCATACACATATCTAGTGCCTCCATGATCGACGTGGACCTCTGTATTACAACAAAACACGTACTATATGTAAACACGGATTGGAATAGATGGTTTTGGACGAGTTCTACATTCTTATCGTAGTCATCTACATTGCTTGTATAATGTTATTACACCGTGGTGGAAGAGATATTTTCCGAAAACAGGTTTTAGAGGTTTTAGAGAGTTCGTGACCTCCGATCATATGAGCCTCTAAAGATATCACATACGTCTTATTAATAGCACAACAGCTAGTTAATGTTTTTAAGTGACTAAACGGAGTAAAAGATCACGACTTAAATTATGCATCAAATGGGAGGTGTGTGTGTGTGTGTGTGTGTGTGTGTGTGTGTGTGTGTGTGTGTGTGTGTAATCACAATTTAACTGTACTCTGTATTTTGTTTACGGTATAGTGAAAATGTTTCAACATTTTAAAGATCGCTTGAGCTTACTGGCCGTTCCCATTTGTAAACAGCTCTTCATCAGTAGGTCTAAGCAGCTAGCGAACACTTCGGGTCCTTTTCCCAATCATTATGGAGTAGTGTTTTTTTAAAACTGCACATATGCCAACACTAAACGTCAGACCTCGTGGTGAAAACAACGTTAGATGAATGTGATAACTTCTGTTAGGGGAGACGATGGTACCAGTAATTTCTGTTAAGCTATTTAAGATTCGCCATATTTAGCTCAAGTACCTGAGCGTTGATATAATCGCCATTGAATTAATAATAAAAAAATCACATGCTACGGGGGGGGCTAAAAATTTCTCCTTGAGGAAGGTCGACTTCCAGGGAATTCCCGATGATCCCATTACACCCCTGAATCTCGGAACGTGTCCGTTGACAATCTGATAAGCTATACTGTCTGACATCTATCTCTCAGACGTTTTTAGCCACGTTTAAAGCTTTCAGTTGCAATATTTTGGTAGTTTGATCCTAAACATTTACGGAATGTCAATGAATTGACGAGTACCTTTAAAATATTCACTGAATGTTTATATACGCCATAATAGGCCTTTTCTAAAGATCGTTCGACTTGTGTTTTTTGACAATTATTACTGAGGTAAAAAATCAAAATCTCACGCTATGCTCCGACAGAGGCACACTTTCAGTTGCAAGACCCGGATGTTGATTTAATACCTAAGAGTGCTCGCCTGGTGTGCGATAGTTATTACGAGGTAGAAAAACGATAGAGTCAATGACCCGGATGCATTGGGTGGCGGTGTGCGTAGCCCAGCGTAGAAACGCGCTCAATGCTGCATTGGGCGCGGTCGTAGTTTGGGTAAAGCGATCGCTTGATGCGCGGTCGGTTTGGGATCGCTCCAGCCATTTCTGCACCACGACTGCACCAAGACGTGGTACATCAAAGGTCCTGTCCATAGGGATGGTGCATATAAAAGATCCCTTGCTGCTAGTCGAAAAGAGTAGCCCGTGAAGTGGCGACAGCGGGTTTTCTCCTTCAATATCCGTGTGGTCTTTAACCACATGTCCGACGCCATATAACCGTAAACAAAATGTGTTGAGTGCGTCGTTAAATAAATCATTTTCTTCATGATGCATTGGTGTATTTATACATCTAGTCTATTGTGTAACAGAAAACAAATATTAGAAGAAAGAAGAAAGCAATTAAAAAGCTGAGTTGAGTAGTTGACAAACCAGTCTGCATTGACATACAAAATGTCTCTGAAGTTTTAATGAAATGTAGTCAAACCTATGGTACTCCATCGTGACTATCACGAGCTAAAGCCGTAGAAAGAGTTCCGTCTGCCCCCTCCCTACACCACACACACACACACACACACACACACACACACACACACACACATGCATCCATTTTTATCCTGTTTTTAGATACCAATATCTTACGTTAACACGTTCTAAATATAAGTCATTATACCAATAAATACATTCGGGACTTCGTTGAGCGCTTTGAAGAAAAAATAAATTGATACGTACGATATTATTTCAGCTATAATTCATTACTGAGCAGCTACAGAACATTAGGATGACCAGACATGTAAATATTCATATTCTAATGGATAAAAAATTTAAGTGACTAGAAACTCAGGGTAGACCCTTTAATGTATTTATATAAACATGTTTCTTAGTACCCATTAGGTTTTGCTGCGTATTACAGTATCAACTTTAGAAACACTGTTTTCATAAATACCTGTACAAGGTTGTTGCCGGGAAATACCAGCCAGACGAAGTGATGCTTTTAACGAAAAATGCAAATAAATTTGTTGTGAGACATTTTAGAAAAAAGGAGAAAATTACACTACGATCCCATAATAAGTTGTCAACATATTGACAAATTATGAATGCTGACTATATAGAAAACACTCTTTAAAATAATATAATTTCGACTGTTTACCAAACTGGGCCCGTGCTTATAAAACTTAAAGTCTAGACTTTAATAAAGTCCAGACTTTAACGTAATGCTATTTGAATGGCGTTGCCATGACGTTAAAGTCTGGACTTTATTAAAGTCTAGACTTTAAGGTTATAAGCACGGGGCCTGATCTTTATTACCAGCAACCCGATTCTCGCTGTACAGAAAAGCGACTTCCGAGTTTAAGAGACTGTCGGTTACCTACTGTGAGTATGGATGCATTGGGTTTCCTTTAAAACTTTTAAACTTTCACGATTATCAGAAAATTAACAAATACTGAGAGGCTTAAATAACGCAATGGGTATTTCGCTGATATTTTCTTATAGAAATATTATGTCATCTGTATTAGGCATGCAGACAAATGACATATTGGTAACAACTGTAACTGAAAGAAGATATTATTCAAATTCGGATTTAAAAAAAAATAAAATGTGGTTTAAAAAAAACCCCACACAACTTTTTTTTTTGTGCAATAAAACAGCAATTTTTTAACATTACTTAGCGTGGCATATTAAAAAAAAGACAGAAAACTCAATACCACGACCAAGACCAAATTGTTTAACGTGCACATTCAGAGTAAGCTGTTGTAGCGCACGCATGTCCTGGGCACAGGTGCTGGCCTCGACCGGCTCCTCCGTCCAGGACAGGAAAGGGTGGGGGTGGGAGGAGGAGGGACCGCCTGCACTGGCAGGTACAAGGGAGCACCAGCAGTCCGACCGGAGCCGGTAAGAGGCGGAGGGTGGTATGGTGCTATGTAATTTGCAATGTCCCATAGGATTAAGCCAAAGGGAAATGGGTGCGCGTTTTGATGAGGGAAACTGGGCGCAATTTTGATGGTCGTTCTAAAAATAAAAGGTAGGGAGCTACATAAAGGTTTAGATTTTAGTAGGCCGAGAGTAGCTCGTTAAGAAAACACAAAACAATGGTTGCTGTTATTTATAGGGGGACGAGAGCAGGCAATACACATGTAAATAGATTTTCATATGCAATTCTGTGTTGTTGCAATAAACACCCAAGTTATTTTGTTTTGCTGAAAACTACTCTGTCAAAAAAGAAACGCATAGGCGAAATATTCATGGAATTCTCTTTAATACAAAGTGGCATAATTTCGTTATTTATGATCGTATCACAATCAAATTTGACATGAGTATGCGATAATGTTCTTGCTATGGACTGACGTCAGTGGAAGCGTTTTCGTCAGCGTCGCACGAGGGCGCTGAAATCAGTACCTTGTGTGGCCACCAGCAGTAGCAATCACTGCGCGACATCTCCTTGTCAAAGACTGAATGAGTCTCTGAATCCGGGCACGTGGAATCCTAGCCCATTCTCCTGCAGTGCATGTGACAGTTACGGAAACGTCTGAGGCTCTGGGTCACGCTGGCGTACACGTCTGTCCAGTTCGTCCCATAGATGTTCAGTTGAGATCTGGCGATCTTAATGGCCATGACAGCACAGTAATATTCTCATTCTGTAGGAAATCCATTGTTACACGTGCCGTATGCGGCCTGGCACTGTCCTGCTGAAAGAGTTCTCTCTGTCGATCCAAAATGGGAAGCATGTGACGGCGAAGAATTCCATCCCGGTAGCATACAGCTGTCAGGTTGCCTTGTACGAACACAAGTTCACTTCTGCCGGTGTATAAGATGGCTCTCCCTCCACCGAATCTGTCAACTTGGGCGACGCAGTTGGTTAGCAAAACGTTCATTTGGGCGTCTGTAAACACGTTGTCGTCCATCACGTCGCTGTAGAAGGAAACGTGACTCGTCACTGAACCATACTCGCCGCCAGTTTCCCAAGTTCCACCCCTGTACATTCGTGCACCAGCGAACACGTAAATGTCGATGTTGACGTCGCAGGACGGGGCCAACATACGGTCTCCTAGCCCGTAAACCAGCTTCTCGAAGTCGGTTCCCAATGGTTTGTGCAGACACCCTTCTCAAACCAGGTATGCGTCCAGCAGTGTTCGTTGCTGTGGGAGTTCGGTGACGCAAGTGCAGAACCCGGATGTAGCGATGATTGCTATTGCAATGTTTCGATTCGGCAGACTTAGTCTTGGCATCTTGTAACTCATCTATGTCGAAATGGAAATGAGGCATCATTGCGAGCATTGCAGCTTTAAATACCCATCACTACCCCAATCTTTTCCCCGAGCTTCACGTGCATTCGCCAAAATGTGACCATTTCACGCCGATTTCCTGTAATTGTCGCACAACGTGCGTTAAATTTGTTTTAGAGTGCATTTGGGCATGCTGTCCCATTCCAGGAACATAAAAACGATATTTAGTAAAATCAAACACTTTTCTTCTTTCTCTATCACCTATGCGTTTTGTTTTTGACATATATGATATATATGATTTGACATTTTAATAAAAGATTATTCAGTGAAATACCAATTGCGTTATTTATGCCTCTCAGTATATACAAAGCACTTGTAAGTCACTGTGACGGAACATGCTCTTAATTTTGTTTTTGCCTGTGGCGATATTAATTGTTTTAGAGGGCCGTGTGCAGTTCCAATATGCACTTAAGCCCAGGTGGGCACCTTGTTACGTAATACCTCTGCGCGACGGTCGTCGAGCTCTCTCTAATACACACCCAGTCCAGTTGTGGAGGCCATGTGGCCAGTAGTTACGTAATACCTTCGCTAGTTCGGTACGATCGGGGTATTGCTGGCGGACTAGGCGTCAGCAAGTCTGGCGATCTATAAAAATGATGCCGGCTTGGTCTCTGTGGAAATATCACATGATACGTGAGGTGCCGCGATGTACCCCCAGGCGATATTCTGATTTTTTTTATAAATAGCTAGGGTTTTAGAGATATCAGGGAGAAACATAGGAAGGCTGCAGGGGAAACGGACGTCGTCCACTGAACGAAATTTATAAGTTCAGTCCGGACGGGGTAATTATATATTATTTCTGCTCTGTGTATAACCTTGATGTGATTGATGTGACTTTAAATATTTTAATACTGTATTATACCAATATTATTTAGACGGTGCTGTCAGTCATCTGACGCAGTAAACTGTAGGATCACTGTCTAAATAATTATTAAAGCTTAACCAGTCATCCTAGAGGACCTAGGTAAACTGTAGGTTATTGTCTTTATTGTGATAGGTACCAGTATTAATTCTGTATTACAAGGTTACTGAATGAGTAGTTAAGGGTTAATTAAAAATTAACCAGTTAGGAATAGAGGTGTAATTCCTTTATTAATTAAGTTCCCCTGGAAGCGTTTCTCAAGTATCACACGTGTGGGTGTTGTGTCACGGTGAAGTGATTAGAATATTGTGTAAACTAGACACCTAGAGATTAACTAATTAAGTGATCAGTTCTGGGTTGTTATTATTTGTTGTTGTTAATTAACTACTTCGGCAGTACATTTGTCAGCGTAGGTTAATACAGATTCCAAAGTGTAATGTGTTTTTGTTGTGTTTTCTAGTGAACTAAACGTGCTATATTATACATATTTTATATAAGATCGTATCTCTGATCATACATTAGAGACGAGCCACTAGGGGTATAACCGCCCGTTACAGAGAGATCTAATAGATATACAGTTAGGAGAGATATTTTGATAATCTTGTTTCATTCAGTTACGGGTATTATAGGATCCCCGTGACAGTCACTGATAAAGCAATATTTGTTTCCAAACTGTGTGATATTACATTCTAGTCTCTTGAGAAAACTAATGCAGGCTTAATATAAACACATTTATTAAACAATGGCGCACACGACGGTCTGTTAAACGTGTGCGAGACCCGCTACGGATACTGGCATACATACACACCACTGTGGGTGTAAATTATAAACAGTTATATTATCTTCTTCTGTGGGGGATATTTATTGATAATTATATTAACTGTAAACTGGTGGTCTTCGCATTATCGCAGGGACGGACTGATCAGTATGACAACGCATCCCGTACCTTGTCTAATTTTCTTTATTTGGCTTATTTGTATGAACTCTCCGATCGCCTGTCGAAACTAATGAAGACAAACCGTGTGCTATTGCCGGGAATCCATTGATCTTTACCTCGTTTGGCAATTTTAACGAACGGCAGTCGAGACTAGTCGACACGACGAGAACGAGATTCAGCTAAGTGGTAGAGATTCAGCCTCAGGTACGATGTACGATTGATCCCCCACCCTCATAAAACCTATTGAGATATTTCCCTTTCCAAACTCTGAATGCATGTGTGTTTTGTTTCAGAGTCAGCTGATCCAGCATTGATAGACGAGAGAATATCATTTAAAGAATACCCAGTTTAAGTGTAAAAAATACAAGAAATTAAAGGGATTTTAAATAAACATTAGTTCACATTGCAATAGTTCGCATCTTCGGAATTAAACATTTTATTCATAATGAAAATCATCAAAGGATTAAAAAAGACTACCCCCCCCCAACCCTCCCCCCCCCCACAAAAAAACAACAACAAAAACAAACTACCGAACCCCTCCCCACCCCCCCCCCCCCCCACCCTCCCGAAACCTGCCAAAACCACAGATGGCGACATACTTAAATATCTATCCGTCCATGACAGGACAGACAGAACGATCAAGAGAGAGAGAGAGAGAGAGAGAGAGAGAGAGAGAGAGAGAGAGAGAGAGAGAGAGAGAGAGAGAGAGAGAGAGAGAGAGGGGGAGAGATTGAGAACAGACAGACAAATATATATATATATATATATATATATATATATAGAGAGAGAGAGAGAGAGAGAGAGAGAGAGAGAGAGAGAGAGAGAGAGAGAGAGAGAGAGAGAGAGAGAGAGAGAGACGGGGAAGGTGGAGAAAGAGGAGAAGACAGATGAGAGGGAGAGAAGTATTGAAGAGTGGTGTAGCAGGAGAGAGAAAGAAAGAAAGAACGAAATACAAGACACGTAAATAGAGACGTTACAGACTAATGACTGTGGTCTTCAGCCAATATACAAAGGTGATATGTAACAAATACAGATCTACATATCAGTTGTTTTCCACATTATTTATTACACTCGTTTATAGAGCGCAAGATTTATACCACTTGATCGCTATGCACTATAAACTCGTGCAATAAACAAAATGGAAAAACAACTGGCATGTAGTTACGAAGCTTTATTAAATAAAATGATGTTATAATATGGTGAGGCGATATTGCATCTTTAAGTAAAAACCAGAAAAGAGGTCTTCACTTAGATCCACAGTTGTTTTTGGACAAAAATCCAATTCCAGTTGAGGAGACTAAATTTCTGGGGGTTATATTTGACAGGAAGCTATCTTTTGTGCCCCATCTTAAATATGTTAAAAAGAAGGGCTTAAAAGCTCTTAATATTTTAAAGGTTATTGGTAATACGGAATGGGGAGCAGACCGAAATGTTATGCTCCGTCTGTATAGATCTCTTGTGAGGTCTAAACTTGATTATGGATGCATTGTGTATGGGTCGGCACGCAAGTCGTACTTGCAGATGCTAGATCCTATACACAATCAGGGAATTAGGCTTTGTCTTGGTGCATTTAGAACATCATCTGTAGACAGCTTGTACGTTGATGCACACGAACCTTGTTTGGGTGCTAGACGTGCCAAGCTTTCTCTGCAGTATGCCACCAAGATTAACTCATTACCAACACATCCTACACATGATGCGGTGTTTGACAACAAATATATGAAGTTGTTTGATGCATGGCTAAATGCTATTTGGTCTTCGCATTAAGCGCTTTTTGTCACTTTCCAACATTGATTTAACTGACACTTTGGAAACTCCTTCATATTTTGTTTTACCACCCTGGTGTATTACATCACCTAAAATTGTGTTTGATCTGGCACATCTGAAGAAAGATCGCACAGATGCTGTTGTGTATAAACAGTTTTTCATGGAAATTCAAGACAAGTACCGTGATTACATTCCTGTGTATACAGATGGATCACGGGATAGGAATTCTGTGGCTTGTGCTAGAGTCTTTCCATCAGACACTATCATTTCCATGCGACTGCCTGACTCGGCATCGATCTTTAGTGCTGAAGTTTGGGCAGTCATTAAAGCCTTAGAAGAAATCAAGGATTCTAATGCATCCAAATTTATAGTTTTTACTGACTCACCTTCGTGTCTCCAAGCTTTGCGCAATATGAAGCTGGACCATCCCTTAATTGGGATGGTGATACGAAAGTGTGTCTTTTTATCTATTGCCAATAAAGATGTTGTATTTTGTTGGGTGCCCAGCCATGTTGGCATCAGGGGTAATGAAAAGGCAGATTCTGCTGCCAAGTCTGCTTTGGATTTGCCTCATGCCAGGGTTGGTGTACCGTATACTGATTTTAAATATTGTATCAACCAATTTATCTTTTCGACTTGGCAACGTGACTGGGACGGTGAGGTTGCGAAAAAGCTTCATGCTATCAAGCCAGTCTTGGGAGAGTGGCAGTCCTCCTATAGACACCCAGTCGAGGCATGGGATTTTTAATCCAGATACCGACTCCAAACCCTGAGTGAGTGCTCCGCAAGGCTCAATGGGTAGGTGTAAACCACTTGCACCGACCAGTGATCCATAACTGGTTCAACAAAGGCCATGGTTTGTGCTATCCTGCCTGTGGGAAGCGCAAATAAAAGATCCCTTGCTGCCTGTCGTAAAAGAGTAGCCTATGTGGCGACAGCGGGTTTCCTCTCAAAATCTGTGTGGTCCTTAACCATTTGTCTGACGCCATATAACCGTAAATAAAATGTGTTGAGTGCGTCGTTAAATAAAACATTTCTTTCTTTCTTTCCTCCTATAGACAGTGCAGGAAGCATGAAATAGTCTTGTGTCGTGCCCGCATCGGTCATACTTACTTGACCCATTCATTTATCTTAAAGAAAGATCCTCCACTGTACATGACATTTTGGTGGAGTATCAGTTTCTGAAAGAAATTCGAAAAAATATATTTGGACCACGAACTGTGGTGGAATCCTTTCGATTCCATCCAGAACTTTTATTGCAATTTTTACGTGATACTGAGTTTTATTCTAAATTTTAATTATATCTATCTGTGATATTTGTATTTTTACACAGTCCTTTACACTGTGTTTTTATTTAACTGTTGAATTTTTATATTGATGTTGATCATCACTTTAGTTTTTCCCATTTACCATATTTTGACACACAATAGCCGATGTATTTTTCGTGCTGGGGTGTCGTTAAACATTCATTCATTAATTCATTCATTCATTCATTCTTTAAGTAAAAATTCGTCCAACGGGAATTCGCTGCTTTGATTAATGTTTGTTTTTTGCAAAGCCTCGTGACTAGAAAACATTTGCATGTGACCCACATATTACACCGCTAGCTACTCTCGCAACAAGCTGTGAAAGATCATTTAGGGAGAACAGAGGATTAGATTATCTATTCTGTATGTCAGTATTAAAAGTGTTTCCCGACAGTTGGGATTTAAACAGTTAATTTCCCCTACAGTTGAGCAATATCAGTTTACAATTAATTTAATTATCAAGAAATATTTCGATTTACCCAGAACCACCACTGTTTTATCATGCATATTAATACAATTATACATGGATATTAAATTTAGCATGCTTGTTAAAGAAATGTCCAAAACATTTGAAATTAGATATTATGTGCCATAATATTCTTTTGATTGAGAATTATTATCCCAACAGCTGTCTCTGATAAACAATCGTACATTATACGAATGATAACAGCTGTCTCCCATAAACAATCGCATGTTATACGAATGATAACAATGTGTTTAAACCTGATATTAGAACGGAATATCACATACCAACTGTGGAACAACACAGACATGCACGTGTAATACGAGTTTATTATGTCGGATCTGAAAAATAATATTTTTCATACAAATTGGTTTAAAACGAGGATCGCAGGTGACTTGAAATGTACAATAGGTGTACCATAAATGTGTTTCGTCTCAACTATGGGTTCGTAGCCATAATTGAAGTATATACCAAACAGTAGATAACAAAAGCCATATTATTAAAATGTAGCTGACCTTTTGGTAGTACTAAACCAAATAACTTCCGGCTGGGTCAAAGTTCGAGGTGCATCCAACTTTTGATAGAGAAGTGAACACCACAAGTCCTGTGATTGGTTATAAATGTGAGTGTGTTGGTTGTAAAAAAAATTAGTTTCATCTGGGCTAAAAAAAGTATGCAATTTTATTTCATCTAGTACCACTGTGTCAAGTAGCCTTGTGCTTGGAACATGTATGGGGTACCTGTAAAAAAAAGTACTCAAATTTTGTGCGGAACTAGGGTAGTCATAGACGCTACCCGTTATCTCAGAAATGAGCAGCTTAACACCCACTTTTTTGTGATTCACTTTAAGGGTGAGAGGTATTTATATCCGTGGCGTCTATGTCGATTGATACGTTCCAGGTAGGAGTTTTAGCCACATATGCTACTATTGTCGTCTATGGGATTTGATTTGGTAGTATACACCCTTTTGGGAAATAAAATAAAATGGTTTCCAGCAATATGTTTGGGAATCAGTTAGTAGGTCTACTTCTTTAATCTTAATTTAAAATGTGTTTCGGTGTCATTAAATACAATTTAATATTCCTTTCCTTTCCATCCATATATTAGATCATAGTAGTAGTAGTTAAACAAAGGAGTCGGTTATAGAACTTCGACTGCCGCTGGCGGACAGCAAGATGCTGAATGGCCATTAATTTACCATTAAACTGGAAACGCCTGGGATCAGAGTGGCGGGGACAGAACGGGATCTGTACGCACACTTCCGCTTACGTTGATTAATAGAAGATTAGTATCTGCATAAAGACAATAAATTACCCACACTATATGGAAAGACAGACAAGATAATGCCGTCTCCTGTCTGTATTTCATTTATTGCGACTAAAGGCGACTTATCACTGTGTGTTGTTAAATCCCTTCATCACAGCATTTATATCTTTATTCCCTGTGGAAAGTGCTGGTGGTGGCGGTCACTCGTTGGTGGCTTCATCAAGTTGAGTTAGAGGGTGCAGACGAACTCACTTTAGAAAATGTCCCCCCCCCCCCCCCCGACTCCCCCCAGTCCATTGCTTTAAAACATTACAGCATGCACGGGCGTTCGGGCCCTGGTTGGAGTGAACTAGGTGCTTGATTGGTACCAGTCGATGGAACACTCATGCACGCTTCATTGCTCGCTAAGATTCCTCTGTTACATCGTCAACCTCGTCAAATAACCACGATATCAAACCGTAGTAACCT
The DNA here is from genome assembly GCF_016097555.1 of Gigantopelta aegis. Lineage (NCBI taxonomy): Eukaryota > Metazoa > Mollusca > Gastropoda > Neomphalida > Peltospiridae > Gigantopelta > Gigantopelta aegis. The sequence continues at coordinate 41,795,143 of NC_054708.1, read as the reverse complement.
GATATTCTTTATATACTAGTATCTGCATGGTTTATTATTATTATTATATATATATATATATATATATTATATATATATATATATATATATATATATATATATATATATATATATATATATATATATAAACATTAAATGATTCATTTAACTGTTCATTAACAGTTGTTTTTATTAATTTTAAACAATACAGAAAACAGCTAAACCGATCTACTAGTTTCTTAGCATTGCCGAAAAGTTAAAAGTTTGTTTTCTTTAACGACACAACTAAAGCACATTGTTTTATTAATCATCGGCTCGTGGATGTCAAACATTTAGTTATTTTGACATAATCTTAGAGAGGGGACCTTCTACATTTTTCGATTGGTAGCAAGGGATCTTTTATAAGCACCATCCCACAGATAGGATAGTACATACCACGGCCCTTGTTACATCAGTTGTGGAGCACTAGTTGGAACGAGAAATAGCCCAAATGGACCCATCGACTAGGATCGACCCTGCAGCGACCGCGCATCAAGCGCCGCTTTTACAATTTGGTCTACATCTTGCCCGTTGCCGAAAGTAGTGCAACACTGAGATTTATGCAGTCGTGAACGTCGGTTTTGTAAATCATGTTATATGACCTGTGGTGAGTCTAGACTGGCGAATGATGTTTCTAGGGAATGCTCCCCGAAAACAAATTAGTTTTAAAAAAAAAAGTTGATGTGAGCAGGTGGTTCGATACCTGATACCCCCCCCCCCCCACACACACACACACACTGCACACGTGCCTGCGAACATCTAGGGCATTATCAGTAATACAATGGTAATATAATATAACACAGATCCTATTCAAAACTGACAAATATCCGTAAAACATACTCTGAGCTAAACTGACATAATTAAGTTACATACAAATAAGACAATTGGGCAAATACAGAGATCTACGAGGTAAAATTAAAAAAAAGAAGAAGCATGTATATAAATTTCACGCCGCTCATGCCTGGCACTTCAAGTTGCGAAATTTATACTCACCCCTTATTTTCCAGGTTAGATAGTGCTCGATTTTCTATAAAGTAGTAAACCATGATGGAAAACACACAAAACCCCCAGTAATTATCATTCAATCTATCAGTTCATCAGTTTCACAATTTCGTGGTTGGCCAATTCCATTGGCAGAGAGCATCGTCTGTTGTTGCCGCCGTATTCTGACGCGGAAGCATATGGCCATCATATAGTATATATCATATGGCTATTATATAGTATATATCATATTACCATCATATAGTATATATCATATGATTATCATATAGTATATATCATATGACCATCATATGGTATATATTATGATTGATATGACTATCATATAGTATATATCGTATGACCATCATACATCATATGACCATCATTTCTATGATTACAGTTCGTTTTCTGCAGATAGCGATACATAGTTAAACAATAACAATAACATCAATAAACAAAAAACAAAACAAAAAAACCCCGCACCAAGCACTTGTGATAAATATATGTATGATGTCATATATACCCGTACTATCGTTTCAAAAACGAAACTCGTAATAATACATAAATAACACAATCATTGGAGAGGCTAATTTAACTTGTATTTTTTCTAATATTATACCGATGGAACGGAATAAGGAATTTCACCAACACTAACAGGAAAAGACAAACTACTAGCAATAAACCTCATATATAATACCGATCAAGAAAAACCACATACAAATTTGTAAACTGAATATTACTCAAATGGTGGGTGAATCTTGGCGGTTGAATCGACCGGCTGCACCATTAGTGTGGCGGTGGTAGAGACAAAGCAGTCTTCTCTCGACTCCCCCGCGTGACTATCAAGTGGATTTACGCTTCAAGAATATCTACAAGAATACTGATGGTAGTATTATAGTTAATAATTACTGGCCAGGGATAACCGGGCGGATATAAAATTGTGATGTAAGTAATGGAGAATGTACAACGGGGTGTAGATCCGTGAAAAATAATTATTTCGCACCGTAGGGCCGAGTAAAATTATTTTTCATAAATCTACACTTTCAAGTGCAATCTCCAAGTTAATCCATAATTCATTCAATCAAATTACATGATTGCTAAATTAACTTCTATTTTTTTTAAAATGAAAATATTGGTTAAAATGGCAAAGGATATTTACAAAACTAATAACCCAAAACGTTAGAATCCTTTCGGATCTAACCTGAACGATTCGGTCACGAAATCATCAGCAGTGTAATATTTGATTTTCGATTTAGTTTCCAACAATCTTCGCAGTGTTCCGCCAGAATATATTACTGTCATTTGTATCAGCTTTATAAGGCTTACATTACAGATTCATTTGAAGATGCAGATGTTTGGTCGCGTAGGCTAAAGCGTTGAACGGCGCTGGACTTCTTTTGCGTTCATACCTCGATAAACCGAAAAAAAGAAGACATGCCTCCTACCCCCTCTACCGCACTACCTTTCTGCAAGTAGCTTGATAATTCAGGCTACTATGTTTACACTGCGAATTTCAGGAAAACTCACGTGCACAACTTAACAATAAAATTGACATATAGTTTTACAAGCTTGTATACTAAGTTTAATGATAAATTTATGGGACAATGCGTAACAGCGTAACCCCCCCCCCCCCCAATTTACAGTGACTTAAAAAAAGTCGTCTGCTTTTGGTACAGCGACAGCGAAATACATAAATGCTGACCCAACGTAGGGATATTTCTGCATTGGAGAAACATTACTCTTAGGTTTTAGTTTATGTTCGTTTTAACTGAACTCTAATGCAACTTAATTACTTACTGTGATTAGTTCTCATTTATAAAGGTGTTGATGCCACTCATAGTTATCATTGGATCTCTGTATTCCTATGCAACATGGGTATCAATGAAACTTACGCAAACAATATTACAAAGATATTAATTGCTTCAAATTATATTTAAAAACATCATATTAATAAAATATGTAATGAAATTTAATTATAAGAATTGACCGCAATTATTTTTTGGCTCATGCAAGTACATGTATGACCCCACAAAACCCCCGCCCACAAAAAAACAAAAAACAACAACAACAAAAAAAAACAGAAAAAAAAAAGATAATGTGCACACTTTTGTCTGACGGTGTTTTTCGGTTCATACTTGCGTGAGCCAAAAAATACTTGAGGTCAGTTCTTAATTGTTTTGCAATTGTTAATTCTTGAAAAATAATCTACACCTAGAACAATAGTGTGACGTCACAGGTATGGATTAAAATGGTGATACTATATGACTAGTTCTGTCGTAATATGATGATATGGTTGTTATTTAATAAATAGTTAGATTTAAATTGTTCTGTTGTAATATGACTGCTGTTATACTTGTATATTGTTAACCATGAGACTGAACCAAAATCAAAATAATCCCAAACTGTTTTCATTCTGTATTTTATAACAATCAGCAGATTAATAAAGACTTGAAGATGGAAAACATCATTTAATCATGTATTCTCAGGCTGAAATTACACTTTTGGTTTATTTTACATGAGTATCATTCTCTGTTACTCATTTTGCAAATAACACGTCAACACCGTAACGCCGGTCAGCAAAGACAGCCTATGCTGTTTAATGATAAACCAAAACAGTGTTACATGATTCGTTCCAAGTAGAGGAAACCACAATCTTTTCAAATGATATTAACGAAAAATGCCGTCAATTTCAGTTTTCTGCAAATGATCAGGCAAAAAAGGAATAGGTCACTGCGTATGTTTATTCTCTGTCAACACCGTAACGGGCATAATTAATATATTCATGTATTAAATGAATATGATTCATTCAGAGATAATCATAAATACATGCTTCGAAGATAGCTTGGAAGTTCAATATAGCTAATCGACAATAATGAGATGAAAATTTGTCTTTTTGTTAAATTTTGTCAACACCATAACTGTCAACATCGTAACATTCTGACGTTGCGATTTTGCTCAAGTGTCTAAATAACCACATGTTCAACATGAAATAGCTTTAACATGTCTGAGGTGTCGCTAAACCAATATTCCTTTACATTCCTATTGTTTTGGCCATTTAATTGTGTGAACATGCAATAATTGCGTCCAATATTCTGTTTTTGTGGCAATTGGACGTTTTCTCAGTGTTCCTTGTTAAAACAAATGAAATATGTTCATGCTATTTTGCTCTTTGATGAGCTACTCAAGAATATAAATCAGTAATTTTCATCACGTATAAAATATTTCGATTTTTTATTAAAATAAAACAAAGTATGTCAACACCGTAACATGGCAGCCATTGCTATCAGACCCTGTTTTAAAAAACAATATTTTTTTTTACAAAGGTACTACTGTGCAAAGTGACACCTTCTGTGAGAATGGCCCATGAATTGAGAAATGAATATTAGTAATATAAATAAGAATATTAAAATATGTTAAAGGGACATTCCTGAGTTTGCTGCATTGTAAGATGTTTCCGACTAATAAAATACTTCTACGATTAAACTTACACATTAAATATATTTTCTTGTTTAGAATATCAGTGTCTGTACATTCACAGTGTTTCTGGTCGTCTTAATATTTGTAAGGAGCCCAAACTGGATTCTGTTTTCAAATAATTTCGTACGTACGAAACAAATAATATTTTAGGAAATAAAATTAAATTTAACTTAGTAAAAATAGTAGAACCATCAGAAACACGTTTAATATACAGCCACTAATATTTTATGCAGAAAAATATATTTGAGCTGTAGTTACAATCGTTAAAAAGGCTCTGTTAGTCGATAACATCTTAAACATTGCAGCAAACTCAGGAATATCCCTTTAAAGGAGACACTTGTTATGTTTTATTATTCATGGTCTGTAATAAATAACACGACCATTGGAGAAGCCAACGTGTTTTATTCCATTATTATACGGATGGAACGAAATAATGCATCACACCGACATTAACAGGAAGGACTAACTAAAGGCATAATGCTAAACCAGTGCCAGCAGGTTAACCATGTTACTGACATCCAATCTCACATTACTGACATCCAATTTAACACCACTGACAATCAATCTCATATTACTGACATCCAATCTCACATTACTGACATCCAATTTAACATTACTGACACCAAGTATCAAATTACTGACATCCAATCTCACATTACTTACAATCAATCCCATATTACTGACATCCAGTCACACATTACTTACATCCAATCTCACATTACTGACATTCAATCTAACACAACTGACATTCAATCACACATTACTGACATTCAATCTCACATTACTGACATCCAATCTCACATTACTGACATCCAATCTCAATCTCACATTACTGACATCCAGTCACACATTACTAACATCCAATCTCACATTACTGACATCCAGTCACACATTACTGACATTCAATCTCACATTACTGACATCCAATCACACATTACTGACATCCAATCTCACATTACTGACATCCAATCTCACATTACAATCTCACATTACTGACATCCAACCTCACATTACTGATATTCAATCTCACACAACTGACATTCAATCACACATTACCTCTTACACGCGTGCAACTACATACATTTACCATGCTCAAACACCTGTTTACGTCTTACACGCGTGCAACTACATATATTTACAATGCTTAAAACATCTGTTTACGTCTTACACGCGTGCAACTACATACATTTACAATGCTTAAACACCTGTTTACGTCTTACACGCGTACAACTACACACATTTACAATGCTTAAACACCTGTTTACGTCTTACACGCGTCTAACTACATACATTTACAATGCTTAAACACCTGTTTACGTCTTACACGCGTGTAACTTAAAACACTTACAATGCTTAAACACCTGTTTACGTCTTACACGCGTGTAACTACATACATTTACAATGCTTAAACACCTGTTTACGTCTTACACGCGTGTAACTACATTCATTTACAATGCTTAAACACCTGTTTACGCGTTACACGCGTGTAACTACATACATTTACAATGCTTAAACACCTGCTTACGTCTTACACGCGTGCAACTACCTACATTTACAATGCTTAAACACCTGCTTACGTCTTACACGCGTGCAACTACCTACATTTACAATGCTTAAACACCGTGCTTACGTCTTACACGCGTCAAACTACCTACATTTACAATGCTCAAACACCTGCTTATGTCTTACACGCGTGCAACTACATTCATTTCCAATGCTTAAACAGCTGCTTACGTCTTATACGCGTGTAACTACATACATTTGCAATGCTTAAACACCTGTGTACGTCTTACACGCGTGTAACTACATACATTTACAATGCTTAAACACCTGTGTACGTCTTACACGCGTGTAACTACATTCATTTACAATGCTTAAACACGTGTTTATTGATTCCTTTAAAATATAAAGTTAAATGTCTTTTCCAAAAATGCATTTACGGTACCTGCGCTTGTTGTTAACTTATGCACCACAATACCAACCATGACGACTGGACTAAACCCTAGTCTGATATTATGTTGTTCAGACTGATCCGGCTTCTCAAGATCTGTATTTTTGCACAACACTAGATCTACACCTTCCACATCTAATGACTGTCACTCCAGGGGTTTTCTTGACGGGATGCAATATATCTCGTCCCTACAAGCTGTGCACTTTAACGGCCTTAACGAGGCCACACACATGGACATATAGATCGGACTTTAAACTTTTGGACCGTTCGTTCACAATTTTATGTCAAAATTACCCTTTTTCTATATTATTAAATAGTCCGATCCTCTCTTCTTTCTCTCATTTATTTTTGGACTGTTCTTCTAAAATGCTCCAAATTATATAAATATTCGGCGCAGCAGTCAATTCCTTTTTAATTTTGGCTAGTTAACTTTATAATTAAAAAAAAGAAGGTTTTTTCCCCCACTAATTGCTATTCCAAAGTTCTGTCCATTCCAATTCACCCCCCCCCCCCCCCCCCCTTCTGTCCCGGACCCAGTCACTGGCTAAGTTAGATATTGTACCCGGGAGAGACGTGCTTGAACTTTTATTTGTATATAGACACGTTAATATGTTATCCAATCCAATCCTATGCGTCACATAAATGTATAGATCACAGAGTAATCGATTTATTGGATGGTATTACCTTCTATTGGGTGATATTACTGTAGTTACCGGGTCATCACTTAGGTGAAGCCAACTGTATGTCTTTAAAGCGAGAACGCACAATGTGATTTGTGCTATTACTGTGTGGCATAACGCATGGTGTTTTCACCAATGGGTGTGTAAGAAATTATTGTTATTATCAACGCAAGGCATGTTAAACCATTAAGCCGACTTTTTATTATGATGTAACAGACATAATATACTCTTCAAAAAAAGAAACGCAAAAGGGTACAAATGGGTTATAACTCCGATTTTATGTTTCCTACCGGTTCATGCTTTGTGAATATAAGGTCATTGCATGTCCCAAACACATTCCCACGGTTACATTCGATAAAACGCAGCTACTGTACAATAAAGTTCCAAAATGTGAATATTCGCAAAAACGCAGCCACGTGCAAACCATGTCACCACTGCACGTGCGTTGTCTGCATGTGCAACATGAACACCGACAGTATAAAAGTGCAGGGTGTTCGCTTGCCTGGCCTCTGTATCTGGCCGACAGTTGACAATCCAGGACATGCCACGTCTCAGTGAACCGCAGAGAAACAATGCCATCGGCCGACTAGACGCAGGCGAATCCAGAACGGCCGTTGCCAGGGCATTCCATGTGTCCCCAAGCACCATCTCCAGACTGTGGGACCGTTACCAGCAACATGGATCAACACGTGACCTCCCTAGATCCGGTCGACCACGGGTCACTACCCCCGGGCAGGACCGCTACATCCGGGTACGCCACCTTCGGGAACGATTGACTACTGCCACCTCCACAGCCGCAGCAATACCAGGTTTGCGCAGGATATCCGACCAGACCGTACGGAACCGCCTACGTGAAGTAGGAATTCGTGCCAGACGTCCGGTTCGAGGTGTCATCTTAACACCACAACACCGTCGACTCCGACTGCAGTGGTGCCAGATTCATCGACAATGGCCTCAACTGCGATGGAGACAGGTGTGGTTCAGTGACGAGTCCCGATTTCTGCTCCGACGTCATGATGGAAGATGTCGCGTGTATAGGCGTCGTGGTGAACGTTATGCGGCAAACTGCGTGCAGGAAGTGGACAGATTCGGCGGGGGTAGTGTCATGGTGTGGGCAGCCATCTCACACACTGGCAGAACTGACCTGGTCCACGTGCAGGGCAACCTGAATGCACAGGGCTACATTGACCAGATCCTCCGGCCACACATCGTTCCAGTTATGGCCAACGCCAACGCAGTGTTCCAACATGACAACGCCAGGCCTCACACAGCACGTCTCACAACGGCTTTCCTACAGAACAACAACATTAATGTCCTTCCTTGGCCATCGATATCACCGGATTTGAACCCAATTGAGCATCTATGGGACGAGTTGGACCGACGCCTCCGACAGCCCCAGACCCTGCCCGAGCTGGCAGCAGCCTTGCAGGCCGAGTGGGCCACCATCCCCCGGGACGTCATCCGTACTCTGGTTGCTTCAATGGGCAGGCGGTGCCAGGCAGTTGTCAACACACGCGGAGGCCACACCCGGTATTGACTCCAGATGACCTTGACCTTGGTGGTGTGTCCTATCACTTACTCACAATGGACTAGAGTGAATTGTGAACAATCCTGCAACATTTGGTAATTATCGGACTCACCATTCAATAATTAAATCAATTCTCCAAATGTTACGACAATGTGGTTTTGCGTTTCTTCTTTTGAAGAGTATATATATATATATGTGTTTTCCCATCCACCTGAATGTGGCAGCGAAGATTTGCGAGTTGTAATATTGGCCAATATTGGTTTCAAGTTGGCTGCCAATTAATTTCGATCGTCTTGACACAGCAACCAAGATCTGCACACATCTCAATAATTTTCATGCAGATGGCTGACGCGGACCTGGGCTATGGTTGTTTTATGTGCTGGAGTGTGCAATGATTATGATTTCAACAGACATGTTAACAGAAAGCACGCCCGCATTGTCGACATTGATTTGGTGATAATGTGTTTAATTCTAGATCTGTTTCATGGGAACATGCCGCCATGACCTTGTGTACAAGGCGGGATGTAACTCAGGCTTAGGGCCAACACCTGAGGTGCTACATAGTTTAATAAAACGGGGCTAGACGTGGGTCATTGTTGGCGTGCTTGTATCAGAAAACAATTCAAACACTTCTGCCGTGGGTATAGCCGATAAGTTCGCTAGAATTCTGTCATCGACAGGCAAACAGGGTTCTGATTAGCAGTCGACCTCCCCAAATCAGATTTGAAGGGCATAATATTTTAAAACACCGACACTAGCTATTAGTGTAAAACATACTGTTTAAAATAAGTAGGAGATATTTAAATATAGCATTAAATTATGCAGATTTTTCATTATATACTTTAATAGGAATTATTAGAAAATCACAAGGGGTTATTAGACAAAATATTAGCGTGAAATGTTCATGTCTCGGTAATTTGGCATAGCCAGATGAAACACAAATTGATGCCAAAGGTAGAACGTATCAATTTCACGTGTTTGCTTCAGGGGTTAATTAGAGATGAAAAACCCGCAATTCCTCAAACATGCACGAATCCGGCGAGGCACGCTCCGTATCAATAATCGAATCTGATGTTTGGGATATCGTGGCCAACACCCAACTCGACCTAAGTGATCGACTGATGTTCACGTTGTCTAAGGCGTCGCTCAATGATGTCGGGGCTGAGAGCTGACTAAGGACGTGTGTTGATGTTTTGCTGTTGCATGGATGTTGTTTCTAGACCACTATGATAAGCATTTCTTCATTAACAAAATGTTGACCAGCGTGACTCGCGGAGTGGGTGCGATGATATTGTCTCAATATTACTTGCCTACGACCCTCCCTTGAACAATAGGCCTATGAAGTCAAACCCGGTCATTACGATCATGAAAGTCTAAAAGTGTACCTGGATTCGTCCGAAAACCTAACTCTGGCTCAGCGACGTGCCCCCATTGTGTCTCGCCGTCCAAGAGGTTGTGACGTAAGAACAGCGCGCGGCGAGTTCATGTACAAGTAGACCGTTTCGAATTGTCTGACCCGAGACTCCACCTCCAGCTGTAAAATGGAGGAGGTTGGCTATGTCAAATGCAGGTTGGCCTCGATTCCTCAAAGTGTAGGTTCTGAGGAGGCGACTTTGAACTGGAGTTGTGGCCCACGTTTTGAGTCATTCGATGTCGGGTCCACACACACGACAAATGAACGACTAAGACACGTTGAGTGTTTGGGCAACAATTCGCTGTGTTGTTGTCTATGTCAAACACAAGCGAGGATACTGGCACAGTGCGTGCAGAATGTACGCAAACACGATTCGGAGTGCTCACGTGATTCACGTTTGTATGAACGGCTGCGTTTGGGGGATGCATTGAGTTAAAACGTTGTCCTGCATAATGCATATTTATATTGATATCTTATTTTTTTTAATATTAGTAATTATCAAAAATAGATTTCAAATATCCCTTACTTATTTTGAACAGAACATATTTGGCCGTGTACAGCTTTTTACCGTTTAATTACACTTAAGTTCAATTTCTTGCTTAAATTATCAGCTTTGGTAAATCCCAAAATCCCAATACAAAATATGGTCGTCCTGGTGAATTTAGGAGCAATTGAAAAGGTACGAGCATACGATTTGGTATATTGCGCATTGAACTCAATACATCTAGTATATAAGCTTGACAATTTTATGGCTTGTTTTGCTCTTGGTTTCTAATCTCAGTAATAATGTTAAACTGAAGTCGCATCGTGGAAATACCGCATTTCGTAGAGCAATGTTACAATCATTGCGAAAGTAGGCTCTGAAAAAGAAAGAAAGAAAGAAAGAAGTGTTTTATTTAACAACGCACTCAACTCATTTTCATTGCGGTTATAATTAGAGATAATTAGATAGGAAACCCGCTACCTCATTCCATGGGCTACTCTTTTCAATTAAGGGATCTTTAATATGCATCATTCCACAGATAGGATAGTACATATCACGGACTTTGTTATACCATTGTGGAACGAGAAATAATCTAAATGGGTCCATCGACGGGGATCGACCCTAGACCGACCGCGCAGCAGGTGAGCGCTTCGGACCATGTCCCATCCCTTCAGGCTCTGAAGACGATAGTAGTGATCGTGAACCGGCAGCCAAGTCGATACAACATACTATAATAACCTACTATAATAGAACGTGTGGCTGTCGCCAAGATGGAACAACCGAGAAAACAGAAATGGTCTCATGCCACACTTGTTGATATCTAGTTATGATTAACGTGAAATGCGACATGTTGCCTTGTGGGATGTAGGCAGAGTGAACCAGAAATATATCATTCGTACAGTCTGCAGATTACTCACCACTTTTTGCAGTTGTACAATCCGCGCTTCAACTGTGCAGTGGTAGAATGTAAGTAGTTACTGAGTTCGTGCAGTGGTAGAATGTAAGTAGTTACTGAGTTCGTACAGTGATGTAAGTAGTTACTGACTTCGTGCAGTGATGTAAGTAGTTACTGAGTTCGTGCAGTGGAAGAATGTAAGTAGTTACGGAGTTCGTGCAGTGGTAGAATGTAAGTAGTTACTGAGTTCGTACAGTGGTAGAATGTAAGTAGTTACTGAGTTCGTGCAGTGATGTAAGTAGTTACTGAGTTCGTGCAGTGATGTAAGTTGTTACTGAGTTCGTGCAGTGGTGGAATGTAAGTAGTTACTGAGTTCGTGCAGTGGTGGAATGTAAGTACTTACTGAGTTCCTGCAGTGATGTAAGTTGTTACTGAGTTCGTGCAGTGGTAGAATGTAAGTAGTTACTGAGTTCGTACAGTGGTGGAATGTAAGTACTTACTGAGTTCGTGCAGTGATGTAAGTTGTTACTGAGTTCGTGCAGTGGTAGAATGTAAGTAGTTACTGAGTTCGTACAGTGGTGGAATGTAAGTACTTACTGAGTTCGTGCAGTGATGTAAGTAGTTACTGAGTTCGTGCAGTGATGTAAGTAGTTACTGAGTTCGTGCAGTGGTGGAATGTAAGTAGTTACTGAGTTCGTGCAGTGGTAGAATGTAAGTAGTTACTGAGTTCGTGCAGTGATGTAAGTAGTTACTGAGTTCGTGCAGTGGTGGAATGTAAGTAGTTACTGAGTTCGTGCACTGGTAGAATGTAAGTAGTTACTGAGTTCGTGCAGGGGTAGAATGTAAGAAGTTACTGAGTTCGTGCAGTGGTAGAATGTAAGTAGTTACTGAGTTCGTGCAGTGGTAGAATGTAAGTAGTTACTGAGTTCGAGCAGTGATGTAAGAAGTTACTGAATTCGTGCAGTGGTAGAATGTAAGTAGTTACTGAGTTCGTGCAGTGGTAGAATGTAAGTAGTTACTGAGTTCGTGCAGTGGTAGAATGTAAGTAGTTACTGAGTTCGTACAGTGATGTAAGTAGTTACTGAGTTCGTGCAGTGATGTAAGTAGTTACTGAGTTCGTGCAGTGGTAGAATGTAAGTAGTTACTGAGTTCGTGCAGTGGTAGAATGTAAGTAGTTACTGAGTTCGTGCAGTGGTAGAATGTAAGTAGTTACTGAGTTCGTGCAGTGATGTAAGTAGTTACAGAGTTCGTGCAGTGATGTAAGTAGTTACTGAGTTCGTGCAGTGAGGGAAGTAGTTACTGAGTTCGTGCAGTGATGTAAGTAGTTACTGAGTTCGTGCAGTGGTAGAATGTAAGTAGTTACTGAGTTCGTGCAGTGATAGAATGTAAGTAGTTACTGAGTTCGTGCAGTGGTGGAATGTAAGTAGTTACTGAGTTTGTGCAGTGGTAGAATGTAAGTAGTTACTGAGTTCGTGCAGTGGTGGAATGTAAGTAGTTACTGAGTTTGTGCAGTGGTAGAATGTAAGTAGTTACTGAGTTCGTGCACTGATGTAAGTAGTTACTGAGTTCGTGCAGTGGTAGAATGTAAGTAGTTACTGATTTCATGCAGTGATGTAAGTAGTTACAGAGTTCGTGCAGTGATGTAAGTAGTTACAGAGTTCGTGCAGTGATGTAAGTAGTTACTGAGTTCGTGCAGTGGTAGAATGTAAGTAGTTACTGAGTTCGTGCAGTGGTAGAATGTAAGTAGTTACTGAATTCGTGCAGTGATGTAAGTTGTTACTGAGTTCGTGCAATGATGTAAGTAGTTACAGAGTTCGTGCAGTGGTAGAATGTAAGTAGTTACTGAGTTCGTGCAGTGATGTAAGTTGTTACTGAGTTTGTGCAGTGGTAGAATGTAAGTAGTTACTGAGTTCGTGCAGTGATGTAAGTAGTTACAGAGTTCGTGCAGTGATGTAAGTAGTTACTGAGTTCGTGCAGTGATGTAAGTAGTTACTGAGTTAGTGCAGTGGTAGAATATAAGTAGTTACTGAGTTCGTGCAGTGATGTAAGTAGTTACTGAATTCGTGCAGTGATGTAAGTTGTTACTGAGTTCGTGCAGTGATGTAAGTAGTTACTGAGTTCGTGCAGTGGTAGAATGTAAGTAGTTACTGAGTTCGTGCAGTGGTAGAATGTAAGTAGTTACTGAGTTCGTGCAGTGATGTAAGTTGTTAATGAGTTCGTACAGTGATGTAAGTAGTTACTGAGTTCGTGCAGTGGTAGAATGTAAGTAGTTACTGAGTTCGTGCAGTGATGTAAGTAGTTACTGAGTTTGTGCAGTGGTGGAATGTAAGTAGTTACTGAGTTCGTGCAGTGATGTAAGTAGTTACTGAGTTCGTGCAGTGGTAGAATGTAAGTAGTTACTGAGTTCGTGCAGTGGTAGAATGTAAGTAGTTACTGAGTTCGTGCAGTGATGTAAGTTGTTACTGAGTTCGTGCAGTGATGTAAGTAGTTACTGTGTTCGTGCAGTGGTAGAATGTAAGTAGTTACTGAGTTCGTGCAGTGATGTAAGTAGTTACGGAGATCGTGCAGTGATAGAATGTAAGTAGTTACTGAGTTCGTGCAGTGGTAGAAAGTAAGTAGTTACTGAGTTCATGCAATGATGTAAGTAGTTACTGAGTTCGTGCAGTGGTAGAATGTAAGTAGTTACTGAGTTCGTGCAGTGATGTAAGTAGTTACTGAGTTCGTGCATTGGTAGAATGCAAGTAGTTACTGAGTTCGTACAGTGATGTAAGTAGTTACTGAGTTCGTGCAGTGATGTAAGTAGTTACTGAGTTCGTGCAGTGGTAGAATGTAAGTAGTTACTGAGTTCGTGCAGTGGTAGAATGTAAGTAGTTACTGAGTTCGTGCAGTGGTAGAATGTAAGTAGTTACTGAGTTCGTGCAGTGATGTAAGTAGTTACAGAGTTCGTGCAGTGATGTAAGTAGTTACTGAGTTCGTGCAGTGAGGGAAGTAGTTACTGAGTTCGAGCAGTGATGTAAGAAGTTACTGAATTCGTGCAGTGGTAGAATGTAAGTAGTTACTGAGTTCGTGCAGTGATAGAATGTAAGTAGTTACTGAGTTCGTGCAGTGGTGGAATGTAAGTAGTTACTGAGTTTGTGCAGTGGTAGAATGTAAGTAGTTACTGAGTTCGTGCAGTGGTGGAATGTAAGTAGTTACTGAGTTTGTGCAGTGGTAGAATGTAAGTAGTTACTGAGTTCGTGCACTGATGTAAGTAGTTACTGAGTTCGTGCAGTGGTAGAATGTAAGTAGTTACTGAGTTCGTGCAGTGGTAGAATGTAAGTAGTTACTGATTTCATGCAGTGATGTAAGTAGTTACAGAGTTCGTGCAGTGATGTAAGTAGTTACAGAGTTCGTGCAGTGATGTAAGTAGTTACTGAGTTCGTGCAGTGATGTAAGTAGTTACTGAGTTCGTGCAGTGGTAGAATGTAAGTAGTTACTGAGTTCGTGCAGTGGTAGAATGTAAGTAGTTACTGAATTCGTGCAGTGATGTAAGTTGTTACTGAGTTCGTGCAATGATGTAAGTAGTTACAGAGTTCGTGCAGTGGTAGAATGTAAGTAGTTACTGAGTTCGTGCAGTGATGTAAGTTGTTACTGAGTTTGTGCAGTGGTAGAATGTAAGTAGTTACTGAGTTCGTGCAGTGATGTAAGTAGTTACAGAGTTCGTGCAGTGATGTAAGTAGTTACTGAGTTCGTGCAGTGATGTAAGTAGTTACTGAGTTAGTGCAGTGGTAGAATATAAGTAGTTACTGAGTTCGTGCAGTGATGTAAGTAGTTACTGAATTCGTGCAGTGATGTAAGTTGTTACTGAGTTCGTGCAGTGGTAGAATGTAAGTAGTTACTGAGTTCGTGCAGTGATGTAAGTTGTTAATGAGTTCGTACAGTGATGTAAGTAGTTACTGAGTTCGTGCAGTGGTAGAATGTAAGTAGTTACTGAGTTCGTGCAGTGATGTAAGTAGTTACTGAGTTTGTGCAGTGGTGGAATGTAAGTAGTTACTGAGTTCGTGCAGTGATGTAAGTAGTTACTGAGTTCGTGCAGTGGTAGAATGTAAGTAGTTACTGAGTTCGTGCAGTGGTAGAATGTAAGTAGTTACTGAGTTCGTGCAGTGATGTAAGTTGTTACTGAGTTCGTGCAGTGATGTAAGTAGTTACTGTGTTCGTGCAGTGGTAGAATGTAAGTAGTTACTGAGTTCGTGCAGTGATGTAAGTAGTTACGGAGATCGTGCAGTGATAGAATGTAAGTAGTTACTGAGTTCGTGCAGTGGTAGAAAGTAAGTAGTTACTGAGTTCATGCAATGATGTAAGTAGTTACTGAGTTCGTGCAGTGGTAGAATGTAAGTAGTTACTGAGTTCGTGCAGTGATGTAAGTAGTTACTGAGTTCGTGCAGTGGTAGAATGCAAGTAGTTACTGTGTTCGTGCAGTGATGTGAGTTGTTACTGAGTTCGTGCAGTGATGTAAGTAGTTACTGAGTTCGTGCATTGGTAGAATGCAAGTAGTTACTGAGTTCGTGCAGTGATGTAAGTAGTTACTGAGTTCGTGCAGTGGTAGAATGTAAGTAGTTACTGAGTTCGTGCAGTGATGTAAGTTGTTACTGAGTTCGTGCAGTCATGTAAGTAGTTACTGAGTTCGTGCAGTGGTAGAATGTAAGTAGTTACTGGGTTCGTGCAGTGATGTAAGTTGTTACTGAGTTCGTGCAGTGATGTAAGTAGTTACTGAGTTTGTGCAGTGGTGGAATGTAAGTAGTTACTGAGTTAGTGCAGTGATGTAAGTAGTTACTGAGTTCGTGCAGTGGTAGAATGTAAGTAGTTACTGAGTTCGTGCAGTGATGTAAGTTGTTACTGAGTTCGTGCAATGATGTAAGTAGTTACTGTGTTCGTGCAGTGGTAGAATGTAAGTAGTTACTGAGTTGGTGTGGTGATGTAAGTAGTTACTGAGTTCGTGCAGTGATGTAAGTAGTTACGGAGTTCGTGCAGTGGTAGAATGTAAGTAGTTACTGAGTTCGTGCAGTGGTAGAAAGTATGTAGTTACTGAGTTCATGCAATGATATAAGTAGTTACTGAGTTCGTGCAGTGGTAGAATGTAAGTAGTTACTGAGTTCGTGCAGTGATGTAAGTAGTTACTGTGTTCGTGCAGTGGTAGAATGCAAGTAGTTACTGTGTTCGTGCAGTGATGTAAGTTGTTACTGAGTTCGTGCAGTGATGTAAGTAGTTACTGAGTTCGTGCATTGGTAGAATGCAAGTAGTTACTGAGTTCGTGCAGTGATGTAAGTAGTTACTGAGTTCGTGCAGTGGTGGAATGTAAGTAGTTACTGAGTTCGTGCAGTGATGTAAGTAGTTACTGAGTTCGTACAGTGGTAGAATGTAAGTAGTTACTGAGTTCGTGCAGTGATGTAAGTTGTTACTGAGTTCGTTCAGTGATGTAAGTTGTTACTGAGTTCGTGCAGTGGTAGAATGTAAGTAGTTACTGAGTTCGTGCAGTGATGTAAGTAGTTACTGAGTTCGTGCAGTGAGGGAAGTAGTTACTGAGTTCGTGCAGTGATGTAAGTAGTCACTGAGTCCGTGCAGTGGTAGAATGTAAGTAGTTACTGAGTTCGTGCAGTGATGTAAGTTGTTAATGAGTTCGTACAGTGATGTAAGTAGTTACTGAGTTCGTGCAGTGGTAGAATGTAAGTAGTTACTGAGTTCGTGCAGTGATGTAAGTAGTTACTGAGTTTGTGCAGTGGTGGAATGTAAGTAGTTACTGAGTTCGTGCAGTGATGTAAGTAGTTACTGAGTTCGTGCAGTGGTAGAATGTAAGTAGTTACTGAGTTCGTGCAGTGGTAGAATGTAAGTAGTTACTGAGTTCGTGCAGTGGTAGAATGTAAGTAGTTACTGAGTTCGTGCAGTGATGTAAGTAGTTACTGTGTTCGTGCAGTGGTAGAATGTAAGTAGTTACTGAGTTCGTGCAGTGATGTAAGTAGTTACGGAGATCGTGCAGTGGTAGAATGTAAGTAGTTACTGAGTTCGTGCAGTGGTAGAAAGTAAGTAGTTACTGAGTTCGTGCAGTGATGTAAGTAGTTACTGAGTTCGTGCAGTGGTAGAATGCAAGTAGTTACTGTGTTCGTGCAGTGATGAGAGTTGTTACTGAGTTCGTGCAGTGATGTAAGTAGTTACTGAGTTCGTGCAGTGGTAGAATGTAAGTAGTTACTGGGTTCGTGCAGTGATGTAAGTTGTTACTGAGTTCGTGCAGTGATGTAAGTAGTTACTGAGTTTGTGCAGTGGTGGAATGTAAGTAGTTACTGAGTTCGTGCAGTGATGTAAGTAGTTACTGAGTTCGTGCAGTGGTAGAATGTAAGTAGTTACTGAGTTCGTGCAGTGGTAGAATGTAAGTAGTTACTGAGTTCGTGCAGTGGTAGAATGTAAGTAGTTACTGAGTTCGTGCAGTGATGTAAGTTGTTACTGAGTTCGTGCAGTGATGTAAGTAGTTACTGTGTTCGTGCAGTGGTAGAATGTAAGTAGTTACTGAGTTCGTGCAGTGATGTAAGTAGTTACTGAGTTCGTGCAGTGGTAGAATGCAAGTAGTTACTGTGTTCGTGCAGTGATGAGAGTTGTTACTGAGTTCGTGCAGTGATGTAAGTAGTTACTGAGTTCGTGCATTGGTAGAATGCAAGTAGTTACTGAGTTCGTGCAGTGATGTAAGTAGTTACTGAGTTCGTGCAGTGGTAGAATGTAAGTAGTTGCAGTGATGTAAGTTGTTACTGAGTTCGTGCAGTGATGTAAGTAGTTACTGAGTTCGTGCAGTGGTAGAATGTAAGTAGTTACTGGGTTCGTGCAGTGATGTAAGTTGTTACTGAGTTCGTGCAGTGATGTAAGTAGTTACTGAGTTTGTGCAGTGGTGGAATGTAAGTAGTTACTGAGTTCGTGCAGTGATGTAAGTAGTTACTGAGTTCGTGCAGTGGTAGAATGTAAGTAGTTACTGAGTTCGTGCAGTGATAGAATGTAAGTAGTTACTGAGTTCGTGCAGTGGTGGAATGTAAGTAGTTACTGAGTTTGTGCAGTGGTAGAATGTAAGTAGTTACTGAGTTCGTGCAGTGGTGGAATGTAAGTAGTTACTGAGTTTGTGCAGTGGTAGAATGTAAGTAGTTACTGAGTTCGTGCACTGATGTAAGTAGTTACTGAGTTCGTGCAGTGGTAGAATGTAAGTAGTTACTGAGTTCGTGCAGTGGTATGTAAGTAGTTACTGATTTCATGCAGTGATGTAAGTAGTTACAGAGTTCGTGCAGTGATGTAAGTAGTTACAGAGTTCGTGCAGTGATGTAAGTAGTTACTGAGTTCGTGCAGTGATGTAAGTAGTTACTGAGTTCGTGCAGTGGTAGAATGTAAGTAGTTACTGAGTTCGTGCAGTGGTAGAATGTAAGTAGTTACTGAGTTCGTGCAGTGATGTAAGTTGTTACTGAGTTCGTACAGTGATGTAAGTAGTTACTGAGTTCGTGCAGTGGTAGAATGTAAGTAGTTACTGAGTTCGTGCAGTGATGTAAGTAGTTACTGAGTTTGTGCAGTGGTGGAATGTAAGTAGTTACTGAGTTCGTGCAGTGATGTAAGTAGTTACTGAGTTCGTGCAGTGGTAGAATGTAAGTAGTTACTGAGTTCGTGCAGTGGTAGAATGTAAGTAGTTACTGAGTTCGTGCAGTGATGTAAGTTGTTACTGAGTTCGTGCAGTGATGTAAGTAGTTACTGTGTTCGTGCAGTGGTAGAATGTAAGTAGTTACTGAGTTCGTGCAGTGATGTAAGTAGTTACGGAGATCGTGCAGTGATAGAATGTAAGTAGTTACTGAGTTCGTGCAGTGGTAGAAAGTAAGTAGTTACTGAGTTCATGCAATGATGTAAGTAGTTACTGAGTTCGTGCAGTGGTAGAATGTAAGTAGTTACTGAGTTCGTGCAGTGATGTAAGTAGTTACTGAGTTCGTGCAGTGGTAGAATGCAAGTAGTTACTGTGTTCGTGCAGTGATGTGAGTTGTTACTGAGTTCGTGCAGTGATGTAAGTAGTTACTGAGTTCGTGCATTGGTAGAATGCAAGTAGTTACTGAGTTCGTGCAGTGATGTAAGTAGTTACTGAGTTCGTGCAGTGGTAGAATGTAAGTAGTTACTGAGTTCGTGCAGTGATGTAAGTTGTTACTGAGTTCGTGCAGTCATGTAAGTAGTTACTGAGTTCGTGCAGTGGTAGAATGTAAGTAGTTACTGGGTTCGTGCAGTGATGTAAGTTGTTACTGAGTTCGTGCAGTGATGTAAGTAGTTACTGAGTTTGTGCAGTGGTGGAATGTAAGTAGTTACTGAGTTAGTGCAGTGATGTAAGTAGTTACTGAGTTCGTGCAGTGGTAGAATGTAAGTAGTTACTGAGTTCGTGCAGTGATGTAAGTTGTTACTGAGTTCGTGCAATGATGTAAGTAGTTACTGTGTTCGTGCAGTGGTAGAATGTAAGTAGTTACTGAGTTGGTGTGGTGATGTAAGTAGTTACTGAGTTCGTGCAGTGATGTAAGTAGTTACGGAGTTCGTGCAGTGGTAGAATGTAAGTAGTTACTGAGTTCGTGCAGTGGTAGAAAGTATGTAGTTACTGAGTTCATGCAATGATATAAGTAGTTACTGAGTTCGTGCAGTGGTAGAATGTAAGTAGTTACTGAGTTCGTGCAGTGATGTAAGTAGTTACTGTGTTCGTGCAGTGGTAGAATGCAAGTAGTTACTGTGTTCGTGCAGTGATGTAAGTTGTTACTGAGTTCGTGCAGTGATGTAAGTAGTTACTGAGTTCGTGCATTGGTAGAATGCAAGTAGTTACTGAGTTCGTGCAGTGATGTAAGTAGTTACTGAGTTCGTGCAGTGGTGGAATGTAAGTAGTTACTGAGTTCGTGCAGTGATGTAAGTAGTTACTGAGTTCGTACAGTGGTAGAATGTAAGTAGTTACTGAGTTCGTGCAGTGATGTAAGTTGTTACTGAGTTCGTTCAGTGATGTAAGTTGTTACTGAGTTCGTGCAGTGGTAGAATGTAAGTAGTTACTGAGTTCGTGCAGTGATGTAAGTAGTTACTGAGTTCGTGCAGTGAGGGAAGTAGTTACTGAGTTCGTGCAGTGATGTAAGTAGTCACTGAGTCCGTGCAGTGGTAGAATGTAAGTAGTTACTGAGTTCGTGCAGTGATGTAAGTTGTTAATGAGTTCGTACAGTGATGTAAGTAGTTACTGAGTTCGTGCAGTGGTAGAATGTAAGTAGTTACTGAGTTCGTGCAGTGATGTAAGTAGTTACTGAGTTTGTGCAGTGGTGGAATGTAAGTAGTTACTGAGTTCGTGCAGTGATGTAAGTAGTTACTGAGTTCGTGCAGTGGTAGAATGTAAGTAGTTACTGAGTTCGTGCAGTGGTAGAATGTAAGTAGTTACTGAGTTCGTGCAGTGGTAGAATGTAAGTAGTTACTGAGTTCGTGCAGTGATGTAAGTAGTTACTGTGTTCGTGCAGTGGTAGAATGTAAGTAGTTACTGAGTTCGTGCAGTGATGTAAGTAGTTACGGAGATCGTGCAGTGGTAGAATGTAAGTAGTTACTGAGTTCGTGCAGTGGTAGAAAGTAAGTAGTTACTGAGTTCGTGCAGTGATGTAAGTAGTTACTGAGTTCGTGCAGTGGTAGAATGCAAGTAGTTACTGTGTTCGTGCAGTGATGAGAGTTGTTACTGAGTTCGTGCAGTGATGTAAGTAGTTACTGAGTTCGTGCAGTGGTAGAATGTAAGTAGTTACTGGGTTCGTGCAGTGATGTAAGTTGTTACTGAGTTCGTGCAGTGATGTAAGTAGTTACTGAGTTTGTGCAGTGGTGGAATGTAAGTAGTTACTGAGTTCGTGCAGTGATGTAAGTAGTTACTGAGTTCGTGCAGTGGTAGAATGTAAGTAGTTACTGAGTTCGTGCAGTGGTAGAATGTAAGTAGTTACTGAGTTCGTGCAGTGGTAGAATGTAAGTAGTTACTGAGTTCGTGCAGTGATGTAAGTTGTTACTGAGTTCGTGCAGTGATGTAAGTAGTTACTGTGTTCGTGCAGTGGTAGAATGTAAGTAGTTACTGAGTTCGTGCAGTGATGTAAGTAGTTACTGAGTTCGTGCAGTGGTAGAATGCAAGTAGTTACTGTGTTCGTGCAGTGATGAGAGTTGTTACTGAGTTCGTGCAGTGATGTAAGTAGTTACTGAGTTCGTGCATTGGTAGAATGCAAGTAGTTACTGAGTTCGTGCAGTGATGTAAGTTGTTACTGAGTTCGTGCAGTGGTAGAATGTAAGTAGTTACTGAGTTCGTGCAGTGATGTAAGTTGTTACTGAGTTCGTGCAGTGATGTAAGTAGTTACTGAGTTCGTGCAGTGGTAGAATGTAAGTAGTTACTGGGTTCGTGCAGTGATGTAAGTTGTTACTGAGTTCGTGCAGTGATGTAAGTAGTTACTGAGTTTGTGCAGTGGTGGAATGTAAGTAGTTACTGAGTTCGTGCAGTGATGTAAGTAGTTACTGAGTTCGTGCAGTGGTAGAATGTAAGTAGTTACTGAGTTCGTGCAGTGGTAGAATGTAAGTAGTTACTGAGTTCGTGCAGTGGTAGAATGTAAGTAGTTACTGAGTTCGTGCAGTGATGTAAGTTGTTACTGAGTTCGTGCAGTGATGTAAGTAGTTACTGAGTTCGTGCAGTGGTAGAATGTAAGTAGTTACTGAGTTCGTGCAGTGATGTAAGTAGTTACTGAGTTCGTGCAGTGGTAGAATGTAAGTAGTTACTGTGTTCGTGCAGTGATGTGAGTAGTTACTGAGTTCGTGCAGTGATGTAAGTAGTTACTGAGTTCGTGCAGTGGTAGAATGCAAGTAGTTACTGAGTTCGTGCAGTGATGTAAGTAGTTACTGAGTTCGTGCAGTGGTAGAATGTAAGTAGTTACTGAGTTCGTGCAGTGATGTAAGTTGTTACTGAGTTCGTGCAGTGATGTAAGTAGTTACTGAGTTCGTACAGTGGTAGAATGTAAGTAGTTACTGAGTTCGTGCAGTGATGTAAGTTGTTACTGAGTTCGTTCAGTGATGTAAGTAGTTACTGAGTTCGTGCAGTGGTGGAATGTAAGTAGTTACTGAGTTCGTGCAGTGATGTAAGTAGTTACTGAGTTCGTGCAGTGGTAGAATGTAAGTAGTTACTGAGTTCGTGCAGTGATGTAAGTTGTTACTGAGTTCGTGCAGTGATGTAAGTAGTTACTGAGTTCGTGCAGTGGTAGAATGTAAGTAGTTACTGAGTTGGTGCAGTGATGTAAGTAGTTACTGAGTTCGTGCAGTGATGTAAGTAGTTACTGAGTTCGTGCAGTGGTAGAATGTAAGTAGTTACTGAGTTCGTGCAGTGGTAGAAAGTATGTAGTTACTGAGTTCGTGCAATGATATAAGTAGTTACTGAGTTCGTGCAGTGGTAGAATGTAAGTAGTTACTGAGTTCGTGCAGTGATGTAAGTAGTTACTGAGTTCGTGCAGTGGTAGAATGTAAGTAGTTACTGAGTTCGTGCAGTGATGTAAGTAGTTACTGAGTTCGTGCAGTGATGTAAGTAGTTACTGAGTTCGTGCAGTGGTAGAATGCAAGTAGTTACTGAGTTCGTGCAGTGATGTAAGTAGTTACTGAGTTCGTGCAGTGGTAGAATGCAAGTAGTTACTGAGTTCGTGCAGTAAGATGTAAGTAGTTACTGAGTTCGTGCAGTGATGTAAGTAGTTACTGAGTTCGTGCAGTGGTGTAAGTAGTAACTGAGTTCGTGCAGTGATGTAAGTTGTTACTGAGTGTGCAGTGATGTAAGTAGTTACTGAGTTCGTGCAGTGATGTAAGTAGTTACTGAGTTCGTGCAGTGGTAGAATGTAAGTAGTTACTGAGTTCGTGCAGTGATGTAAGTAGTTACTGAGTTCGTGCAGTGAGGGAAGTAGTTACTGAGTTCGTGCAGTGATGTAAGTAGTCACTGAGTCCGTGCAGTGGTAGAATGTAAGTAGTTACTGAGTTCGTGCAGTGGTAGAATGTAAGTAGTTACTGAGTTCGTTCAGTGATGTAAGTAGTTACTGAGTTCGTGCAGTGGTAGAATGTAAGTAGTTACTGAGTTCGTGCAGTGATGTAAGTAGTTACTGAATTCGTGCAGTGATGTAAGTAGTTACTGAGTTCGTGCAGTGATGTAAGTAGTTACTGAGTTCGTGCAGTGGTAGAATGTAAGTAGTTACTGAGTTCGTGCAGTGATGTAAGTAGTTACTAAATTCGTGCAGTGATGTAAGTTGTTACTAAGTTCGTGCAGTAGTAGAATGTAAGTAGTTAATGAGTTCGTGTCTCGATACCGGCTTCAAACCCGATTACTGCTCAGTAGGAAGGTGTAAGCTTACGGTCAATAAAACAAACTTCGGTTTCACTAATCCATACTGGTGACGTCACACTGTTGTTCTAGACGTGGGTCTAGATTATTTTTCAAGAATCAACACCTGTGAAACAATCGAGTTTGAACTTTTTATGAGGTCAGGTCATGGATTCGAACCCAGTACTGACAGGATTTGTACATTATAAACAAGCACAACGCTTTAGGCCACGAGGCCAAACATCTGCATTGATCAATAAACATGTAATTTAAGCTTTATAGATAGTACTAAACCAAATAACTTCCCACAGCTGGTGACTTGAAGACACCCACACCCATAATACAGGATTTCTTCCCATCACTAATGTTCAGGGCCCCGTTCCACGAACAAATTGTAGCTAAGGTTAATTGTAGTGACTAAGGTTAATCTTACGGTTGGCATACGTAAGAATTACAACCGTTCCACGAAGCAACCTTTGATCGATCGTAAATCCTCTTCCCCTACTATCATGACGTAATTTACAATTAAAATCTTTTGTTATTAAATAACAAAAAAATCGATTGTACTCAGCTAGAGTTATGTCTCTTTTCGCATTTGTTTGACAGACGACAGTAATATTATTATCGTCTGTCAACGTCAAGAGTGAGGCAACATGTCAGGAGGTAAACGAGTGAGAAAATCCAACTATACTCATTCCAAATTAGAAATATTAACTGACGAAGTTATGAGTAATCATTCAGTATTATTTTCTTCGTTTTCTTCAACCGTAACGAACAAAAGAAAGATTGACATTTGGGATGGAATAGCAGAAAAGTTAGTGTTTTTAATTTTAAAATAATATTGCTTTTTTGTATAGAATTACGTAATTTAGGGAACATTAAAAATAACTAAATAATAGTTGGGTGTTATGGGCCCTACACATTGCTGTGAGGCTATATTATATATAGTCCGTGTAATCATTCTGTAAGAAGAAAAAAATTGTAGGCCTAAATGTTACTTTGGTTCAACTTCATTTCCGCATTCTTGTAATACTACGTCACCGAAATCTTTCATTACGTCATGTATCGTTTATAAAACATGTCATCAACCAAATAAGCAATGAAAAGCAATGATTCCCCCCCCCCCCCCCTTCACCCGTCCGCTACCTATGGCCCTGAGCTAAATGATACCAACAGTAGAAATAACTAATTTTCATCCAACAGTGTTAAAGACGACTGCACCACATACACTTTGTAAAGTTGTTTTTGCTTCACAAACAGGTAGCCTAATTAATGACATTTGCTCGAAAGAACTATCCGCCCATATCGGTTTATACTGGTGATTATAGACCTAACACTTGTTGACAACACCATACACACGTTCGTCGAAACTGCGTGTGCTCCTTCCCCTCCAAAACATGGATTTTTCAACATTATCAACTTACTTTCATTTACTATAGGATGAATGCCAGTACTGCTGGTGGCAGGAATGGTGTTGAAGTGAGAAAGAAATGGAATGACTACAAGTAAGTCTGCGAACGTGTACCTCTCTCCTTCCCTCTCTCTCTCTCTCTCTCTCTCTCTCTCTCTCTCTCTCTCTCTCTCTCTCTCTGTGTGTGTGTGTGTGTGCGTGTAGGCCTATGTGTTAAATACAGTTGCTACAATGTTCAAAATATGAAACATTATTAATCATTGCACTATTTTATGTGTGATTATTTTACGCTTTGAATTCAGCTGACTTGAGTCCATGGAAGAGATGGAATGCCCAAATATTGTTCCTTTCTTTTCCTGTTGTGAAGAATTCATAACATAAAACCTATTCCGAATTCAATGCCTGAATTTATTACAAATTGTCTTACAGATAACATTTTGTTCACATTTCTATAATATACACAAATATGATTTGATGACAAATACTAATTAATTTTAAATGTAAAATTTTATTTAATATTTTCAATTTTGTTATTGCATTGAAATGACAAATGAACAAAAATGCATGCAATTCAATTTCATTTCAATATTTATTGGCACATAACAATTTTATTTTTAAAAACCCACTCAACAGAACAAATTAAAGTGCAGTTATTGAAACAGAATTTGTAATTAATGTATGAACATTGCAGATGTCAGATACGGAAGAAAGCCACCACTTGGAGAAGAGAGTCAACAATGACAGGGGGAGGGTCTGCACCACCCAATCTCAATGCCATTGAAGACAAGGTAAACTATAATTAGCTTTTACTCAAATACACACGAGTGCAGGTAAGTGACTTTCTGAAATATATTTGTCACTTTCAACAGGCCTATAGGCTATCACATGCAGGTGCTTTCTAAATTCATCAAGTTAAACAGATGCCGATGATGTGATCTTTGAATAATACAACAATGATACATTTTCAATGAAAAAATGTGGATATATTTAATGGTAATGTTATACCCATGTTACGGGACTCTGGATGATTATCAATGTTACTTTAATTTTCTTTAATTATTATTTCTTTGTATCAATAACTAACCTAAGTTTGCAGTCACAGATTGCTTGAACGTTCATTGCATGAAACCCTTTCCTACAAACATACACTTCCTCGTCATGTGTTGGCCTTTTTATGGCAATTAATGTCCCATCAATAGCCCCAATTACCCTAGGGAACCGACAGATTTGATAAAAGCCATGTTTGATTTCACGTAGTTCATGGATGTTAAAGTTAATATTATCTAATGTGTCGCAAATGCGACGGACAGTACGGTGCAAACATCGACAAACACTTGACCGTGCCACTCCATGCAGATCCGCAATTTCCGAAAAAAAACCCACCCTTACTCAAATAACGCAATGTTATTAATACATGAATCTCCGGTGATACGGGCTGTGAACGCCGAGTCGCCGACTGCAAGCTTTCCCTCACCATGTCGGTCAGCGACAAAATAGCAATACGAGGCATTCTGTATCTAGCAATCAATTCATTATCGGAAAGAGTGTCCAGTAGCCTTGTCCTATCCCTAAAAACACGTTCCTTTTTATAATCTTTTTCTGTTTCTTCCGTCAATAGAAAAAACGTAGCCATTTCAGTTTTGCAGCATTCAGTTTACGGTCGCGATAGTAGCAACTAAGGTTGCTCCTGACCTATTGTTAATTTTCACCGTAACTTACGACGATAGTAAGCTACGCCGCTTCGTGGAACGTGTTGGCCATCGTAGGAAAAGGTTATGGTCGCGATAGTAGGTACTTACGACGATAGTAGTGCTAAGGTCGCTTCGTGGAACGGGGCCCAGGACATTAAGTCATTACTTCATACAGGTACAGTCATGTTGATTTTTCCTTCCTCAAACAGTGTATTTTTTTAATACTGATATTTCTTTGATGTGCCTGTTAAGGTCTTCATAATCTAGGGGTCAATCAAGTACATGTATTTTAATGGAATTCTTTAAAGGTACTCTGAATATACTTGTTGTCTCTACATATATACCTGAGCACACACACACACACAATTGACAAACATCTTCAGGAGTTTGATTTAAAAACATTTTGTTGTTTAAATTGACATATTGCGTTTGTACAAAACTGTATACAATATATATGCCTTATGCAGTGTACTTTATATTAGGTTGCACTGTAGAGTTGTCAGTTTATGTCAGAATACATCAAATCCTGGTTGTCACAAAAACACATAGCTGGACACTTTTTGAAAAATGTATTTTATTAGTAAGGTATAGGTAGCACTAAACCAAATAACTTCCGTCTGGGTCAACGTTCCAGGTGCACCCAACTTTTGATAGAGAAGTTAACACCACAAGTCCTGTGATTGGTGATAAATGTGAGTGTGTTGGTTGTAAAAAAAATATTGGTTTCATCTGGGCAAAAAATGTATGCAATTTTATTTCATCTAGTACCACTGTGTCAAGTAGCCTTGTGCTTGAAACATTTATGGGGTACCTGCAAAAAAAAAGTACTCAAATTTTGTGTGGAACTAGTGTAGTCATAGACGCTACCCGTCTGAAATGAGCAGCTTCACCCCCCTCCCCCCAATTTATTGTCTGATTCACTTTAAGGGTAAGGGGTGGTAGTATTTATATCGTGGCGTTTATGTCGATTGATACGCTGCCGGTAGGACTTTTAGCCACATATGTTACTATTATCGTCTATGGGTTTTGATTTGGTAGTATACACCCTATAAGCCTGATACTAGTGGTAGTAATATATTCTGACGGAACACAGCGAAGATTGTGGGAAATTAAATCGTAAATTACAGGTTACACGTTTAGCACGTGCATCACGCTTAATGCCATCCATCCATTGCTGAGGCTTTCCTGATACAGGTTAGGTCCGAAAGGATCCTATGGTTTTGGATTATTAATTTTGTAAATATTCTTTGCCATTTTAACCAATATTTTCATTAAAAAAAGATAAAATAGTAGTTAATTTAGCAGTCATGTAAATTGTTTGAATGAATAATGGATTAAGTTGGAGAATGCACTCACTACGCAGCTCGTCAATAATTTTTCACGAATCTACACCTCCTCGTACATTATCCATATTATAGACACGGCGGAGCAGAAGGCTGAGCCACAATAATTCTGAATACACAAAAACATTATTTACATTTACCAGCATAAATTTATCACGATGAATTAATATGATTTGAAGAATGCAACAATTTGCATTTCAGGACATCTAGTTTTCAAAAATGTGCGGTGCCCCCAAGAATGTAAAACCAGTCAGTTAAAACTTTAATTTTTGATTAGACCACACAGTAACTGTTGTTCATGTTCGTTGTATGTAATTATTTTAATATACGGCTGTGGTGTTTATAATTCCTCTATTCAGTGTATAACATAATACACGTATGAAATGTTATTTTCATGTAATTTATGAAAAATGCAATAACAGTGTTGCATTCACCAACATTTATCGAGATTAATTTTATTTGTAGAATGCAAGAAGTTGCATGTCAGGACATTTAGGGTTTTTTAATAATCCGAGAGAGTATTCCCCCGAACTCCCATATTTTTTAAATGTAAACACTACCAAGAACGTCTAACCAATTCCATTAAAGTTGTAATTTAATTAAACACAGTGTCCTGTATATTACAGTAACTTGGAAATATAACATTGTTATTAATATTCATATTTGCAATTGATTCGACTCTACAGCTTTTCATTTTAAGTAATTATGTGGTTAGAAAGATTGAGGATTATTCACATTAACAGCTGTTTGTCTGATCACTAGTTCTTGGATTGTTGTATTGTTACAGCTTAACACATACTAGAGGAAATTGAATTGTCGTCTGTGAAGCTCTGCAGATATGGGTAATGCTCCAAGGAGGAGATGGAGTACACCAATCGCTGTCGGTTTTTGTAGAGACTGGAACATTCGTAGACTATTGTGATGGAATCTCCGTAAGCTCTCCCAATCTGAGCCACTCAGCTGCAGTACTTCCAAGCCAAACAGGAGTCTTGGTAGTACATATGCTTGATAAATATTATATGATATTTTTGGGTAAAGACTATTTGTACCATGTAGACCAGTATTGATGAGACTATACATTTTTCTTCTTGCCAAACCGATACCATCACTAATGTTTAAATTAGATTCACTGGAAGTCGCACGGATTAATCCCAAGTGGATTGTCTGCTCACTAGCACATATTTCATTATCATCTATAGCCCAGTATTCTAGAGTATTAGTTTTGGCATTAGTAATTACCTTGCTGTTACTTGGGTGTAACATGTAGCGGTGTTGTTTTGAATATCTACTGGCAATATTAAGCATTAATTGCAATTCACTTTGATTGTGTGATAACAATGCAACATCATCGGCACATGTAGGGCATCCAGTATACAGAGTACCAATGTAGAGACCAATACTGTTCTGTTTTAATTCATCAAGTAAACTGTTTATGTATACTTTATAGAGTTCAGATGTTATACTGAATTCATCTGAAGCTTTTCCTGTATTCAAGTTACTAATTGCACACTCAACTTCGTCACTGGTGACATGACTCATTGATGCCGATCCTTCCAAATACATGTCACTAATGATATCATGCCTAATATTAGACAGAGATTTAACGTTATTGTCATTATTGTTGTCTTGTGGGACTGCCAAGTCTTCATAGTAAGATAAATGATGTTCTCCTTTATACGCAATGCATGCAGTTTCAGAGCAAACAGATTTATTTCTAGCAATGAGTCTGTAAAATAGCTTAGAATTTGGATTAGACATTATTTGGTTGTAGAAGTCCTTTTTTTCTAGACATTTTTCCTGCTTAACTTGCTTACGCAATAGTTGTTTTTAGACATTTGTTTTTTGAAGGTCTAACTCTCCAGACACCGAACATAGCATGACTGTGGTGTTTATAATTTAAACGTAAACTATACACATGTATACAAACATTATACATCATGAAAAAGGCATTAAAAAGTGTTATATTATCCATCATTTGTCATAATGAATTTTACCTTTTTAGTCCATGGGCCAGAGCCGAAATTGGTATCACCTCGGCGGGCAAATTCTCATGGTGTTTTTTAAATAGCCCTATGCCTGTAGTTAATAAATTAGTATGATAGACTTTTTTAAGGAGTAGCATTTTAGTAGATATCGCCCCACAAACATAGTGAGGCGAGGACATATTTTGGGGTAGGGATAACAAAATGTATTACCACTTTGCAACCAATGAACATAGCCACACACATTAGCACTAAAAATGTTTATAATACACGCTTCGACACACTGATATATAATATATACACATTGGTGTAACAATTAGGTCACCAGAGTTCAAAAGGTCATGACATTTTGTTGATTTTAAAAATCCGACACCTTCCTTGGCACTAATGTACTATTGCTTCATGTATGAGGGACATATTTTAACTTAACTGCATAGAATGTGAATGATAGACACCCTGTGAGTAATTAAAGGGGTCATTGTTAAATTGTTTTGAAAAAATGTGTTTTTACAACAAACGACAGAAAGACATATTTACAAAACTAACATAAAAGTGTGAAAAACCCATAATTACTTTGCAAGCAGTCAACAAATACTTACACACTATCAGTAACAATTTGAAAATAGTTTACAATTGCTTTACATTTCAACTTTTAAAATGGACCACTCGTCCAAGATACTTTCTGGTCGCCATCCGATATTTTCAAGATGGCCTCTATTGAAAAACCTATTGATACTAATATTTCAGAACCCATATCACCTAGGCTTGTAGCTTTACTTTTAATCTAACATAGAGTTTTGCGGGTAATGAATGACGTTATATCATTCACAATATTACTAGATTTACTTTTTAAATAAAAAAAGTGAAATACTTATTGAGGAACAATGCTGCAATGACTATTGTGATTCTTACCATCTTTTTGCTTTTGTATAATTCTATTCTCATTAAAAAGTGGAAAATGCCTTAGGTTTGAACTTGGATTTCCAAGATGGCCGCCATACAATAGCTATTAGTACCAATATCTCAGAATCCTTGCCACCTATACTCACTTTTGAGGCAATCAATGCAGGTATATCAATCAAATTATCACTAGATGGATTTTCATAAAAGTAACATACAGTAATATACAGTCGAAATATTCAGGAAAAAGATGCAATGTGAACTGTGTGTCTTATCATCGTTTTGCTTTGGTATCATTCTGTTCATGCAAGAAGTTTCTATTGAACACTTTACTTCTCACAGTAACAAATACAGTTTTCAGTGCATTTCGATGAAACCTATTTGCATGCCCATCTAGTGTCACATCCACTCGGTAACAACACTTAACCAATTCACTGTAGTCTTTGGAAGCTAAAGTTAGGGTATTCCACAAAAGAACGTAGAACTAGCGGTCTTTATCAGATATACTTCCCAACTCTCTGGACTGGGTGCATTTTTTTTAAATTGATGGAACATAGTGTTAGCTTGATAAGTAACCCGTATTGAGTGATGTAGTTTTTAGGTAGTGATGTTCCAATAATCAGTTTTAATCAAACATTATGTTATAATCGATTATAAAAGTATATATCCGATTGTGTGGGGAAATGTAAACTGTAATTATTCCTCTAGTCTAGATGATGTAATTGATGTAAATAAGTTGGAGTTTGTGTTTGTTTTCATGTCTACATACAAAAATGTCATTAATTATTAAACTATAAATGATTAGTTATTAAAGGTAGATTGGCGAGTTGTAGGGTGTATTTCAGTGAGCATGACGACAGGTGCATTGTTCTAATAATTCAAATTATTTATTATGTTCATACAATTTTAATCGATTATGTATTCTAAAGTTAATTTGTTGGTGACAACCGAGTAGAACTGATAATCGATGATGGAATTCCAACCGATTTCCAACACTAGCAGCAGGGCATATTCGGTGGGTGGAATGGACTCCATTGTCATCCTATTCTCGTAATACAACAATGTCTTTGCTTCGTCAACATGTTCCTCAGCGCTGATCTTATTATAGAAGATTACTGTGAAGATACGCCTGTTTAATTCCAATGTGAAGTCGGTGCCACTGTATGGAGCAGAAACGTGATGGGTAACTAACACCACCATCAAGAAAGTACAGATCTTTATCAACAGCTGTCTAAGAAGAACCCTCCAGATCCGATGGCCAGACACAATCAGCAACATAGACTTGTGGGAGAGAACACACCAACTGGAGATGAGGTTAGAAGGAGACGATGGGGATGGATTGGTCATACGCTTCGAAAACTAGCATCGAATATCACCAGGCAGGCTCTGACATGGAACCCACAAGGCAGAAGAAAAAGAGGCCGCCCAAAGAACACATGGCGAAGGGACATCCAGGTGGACACCAAGAAGACAGAATACACCTAGAGGCAGCTTGAAACCAGAGCCCAGGACAGATAACTATGAAAAACTGTAGTCAGTGGCCTATGCCCCAGAAGGGACGACGGGCATAAGTACGTTCTGTAAACTGTTGTATTAGCTACAAGTGGGGAGCATTTACAATTACTTTGGTGTAAGGGTTGAGTACCATGTAGGTAAATTCACAAGTCACATCAGGATAAGCTATCATTTTACCTTTTCCAGTGAAAGCAGAGGTAATGTCACATCATGTGAAGTTGTGGAACATAGGCAGTGCCAGAGGTTTTTCTTTATACAAGTCATATTATATACCATGATGCCTGCTTCCTCGAATACCATTTCCTCACTTTGTCTTATACTGATTTGATGTTACACGTGATGCATGTCTTTTGGAACATTCTACATTGTATGAACACATACTCACCACTTGTCTGTTATCTGGTAACTACAACATTTTAGAAAACTGGGCGGACGTTTTTCATGATCCAACGAACAATCAGACACTTAGACTGCCCCGAAGACAATTAAATAACCATTGCATCTAGTGCCGCAGTTATTCTTCTTAGTAAATATACTTCTATAGTTTTGCTATTGGAACGTTTCACAGTTAACTTGTATGCTGAGCTAAGACTAGTGACCTGGAATGTGTTGGCAAAGCAAGGAAAGTGTTGGTGAAGCAAGGAAGAGGTTGTACTGAAGAAGACGAAGAAGAAGACAATGGAAACTATTTCACCCACCCAGGATGGGGGAGGACAGCCAATGCTAAGTTCCTGTGTGGGACACCACCTATGAGACGAGAGCCTGCAGTGAATTGGTT
Organism: Gigantopelta aegis; assembly: GCF_016097555.1. Classification (NCBI taxonomy): domain Eukaryota; kingdom Metazoa; phylum Mollusca; class Gastropoda; order Neomphalida; family Peltospiridae; genus Gigantopelta; species Gigantopelta aegis. The sequence continues at coordinate 41,761,734 of NC_054708.1, read as the reverse complement.
AAGCATGCTTACAAGAGTCTGAGTGGATGTAGGACTCGATGTGCATGCAAAATGCCCATTGGAGCGCATTGAATTGTGCGTTTGTGAGAAGTAAAATATTCAATAGAAATGTATTTCATGTGCAGCGAAGTATGGAACCAGCGAAGCATCTTGAATGATATATGCCTCTATATATTGTAAGTCGCAATCAAGTCAATCTATGCCGCGACTACCATTATCCATTATGTATATTATCCATTTCTAAGGACGGCACATGAATTAAAAGTCTAGTGGCTGCTTTTTTATGGTCACATGGTGGCACTGAACAATTGGGCCATCGAAGAATAACAGTGACACCATATATAATGATTATTTACTTGATGGCAGTATGCAATCTTGGCGGTGAGCGATCACAAAAAAAACCCTACCAATTAGACCTACCTGGTTACTAAATACCTGACATTTGATGAGTGTGCCGAACGTGTATTTGTTTCATATAACACAGAACATTCCAAAATACGTTGTTGTATGGGATACATGCATTATGAGTAGCATCAAATAATTTAGAGAAGATGAGTAAGATAAAGATATTGGAGGCACTATTGTAGGCACTATTGTGTGTGTGTGTGTGTGTATATATATATATATATATATATATATATATATATATATATATATATATATATATATGACGTCTTATAATATGACATAACGTCTTATCTGCTTCCTTTGGGAAAAAAAGTAAAAGGACGTCTTGGGGGTTCATGTAACTGCTACTCTGGTGTGACTCGTGCCTTTATCTACATGATACTCAACTCTTACCGTAGTAACTCTCAGATAAGACCAGTGACCTGGAACAGGTTGACGAAGAAAGGAATGTGTTGTAATGCCAGAATAGGAAGAAAATGGAAACTATTCCACCCACCCAGTATGCTCCCATTGCAGCACTCAAGACGGTGTGCTTACCAAGCTAATACTATGAGTCACCAGTGAACAATATAAACAACATGCACCCACTCCCGAAGGACGAGGAAGGATTTTGGATGGCCAGTGCATGGTTCTTGTGTGGAATACCCTTTAGCTAACTTTAGCTTCCAAAACCTGCCTCAAAACGATGGTAAACTAAGACTCCCCAAACACATTGCAGCTTTTGTCCTGAATAATTTGTCTGTATATTTCGTTCATTTCATAAAACACCCATCTAGTGATAGTTTGCATGATATTACTGCACTCATTACCCTCTAAACTCTTCTTCTTCTACGTCGTACGCTCAGACAGGGACCCCAGTGGCTCGAACAAAAGCTGCTGTATTCCGTAGGTTCTCCAAGGGGCCAAAGAGTTTCTCCTTCAGGGGTTCATCTGAAGGCCAGACTGAATTTCTCTGGTTCTGGTAGGTGGGACAATGTTCCACAGTCATGGATGCTGTACCACACTGGCAAGTTCCACTGTTTCCCACTCGGAATTTCCTCAAAACTCTAAATTAGACCACAGGTCAAATTGGGAGCCTAGGTGGTATGAGTGCTGAGATATTGGAATACCCTAACTTTGTCTTCCAAAGCCTGCACTGAATTGGTTAAGTATGGTTACAAGAGTCTGAGTGGATGTGGCACTAGATGGACATGTAAATAGATCCCTTCGAAGTAAATTGTTCAATATAAACTTATTCCATGAACAGAATGATATCAAAGTAAAACGATGGAAAGATTCACAAGTGACTTTGACTTTTTCCCTGAGTAATTCGACTCTATATTTTGTTATGTGTATATATATATAAAAATCAATCCCGTGATATTTTGATTGATATAACTGCATTAATTACCTCAAAACCCAAAGTTAGACCCCCCAAAATGAGAGTATAGGTGGCAAGGATTCTGAAATATTGGTACTAATTGCTATTGTATAGCGGCCATCTTGGAAATCCACGATGGCCACCATAATGTATCTTGGACAAGTGGTCCCTATTAAAAGTTCAAACCTAAGGCAATGGACAAACATTTTCCACTTTTTAATGAGAACAGAATGATACAAAAGCACAACAATGGTAAGACTCACACTAGTCATGAATTCAGTATTCTTCCTCAATATGTTGTCCTCCCAATCATTTGAATAGATCCACTGAGTTGATTCGATCTTGCGAAGCAAGCACCTCAGGCGAGCACACATCCGACTGAGCTAAATCCCTCCCCTTGTAGTAACTAATGCTTATACGGAAATCAGGGCACCCTAGAAATTCTCAGGGTTAATCTCCTCACTCCGAATGTGAAGTATCACCATGTACAGTAACTAATGCTTATACGGAAATCAGGGCACCCTAGAAAGTCTCAGGGTTAATCTCCTCACTCCGAATGTGAAGTATCACCATGTACAGTAACAACACATCTTTCCATTTCAACTTATTTTCGTGCTTATATCAAATCAAAGTTCAAGCACGCTGGCCTGGACACACACCTCAGCTGTCTGTCCAGGACAGTTGGTTAGTTGGTAGTGGTTAATGAGAGAGAAGAGGGTGTAGTGGTCTTACATCTACCCACTGAGTCGTTAAAACTCGCTCTGGGTGAGAGCCATTACCGGGCTGCGAACCCAGTACCTACCAGCCTTATGTCCGATGGATTAACCACGACGCCACCGAGGCCGGTAACAGCACTGCTTATGTTCATGTTACTGATCACACCAAGACTGGGTGGTTCTGTTGATGAGGGAGTCGGGTACACTTGCTTAGTGTGTCTGTTGAATGATTCCTTAGCACCAGGGACGTACCTACCCTACACCAATTAGAGTGTCCGGTATAAATTAAACCAGGGCACAGTAACAGAGGGATCATCTCCAGCTAGACAAAAATAGGCATCTGTAGTGCGACTTCTCGTATATTAGAGTGTCCGGTGTAAATTAAACCAGGGCACAGTAACAGAGGGATCCTCTCCAGCTAGACAAAAATAGCCATCTGTAGTGCGACTTCTCGTATATTAGAGTGTCCGGTGTAAATTAAACCAGGGCACAGTAACAGAGGGATCCTCTCCAGCTAGACAAAAATAGGCATCTGTAGTGCGACTTCTCGTATATTAGAGTGTCCGGTGTAAATTAAACCAGGGCACAGTAACAGAGGGATCCTCTCCAGCTAGACAAAAATAGGCATCTGTAGTGCGACTTCTCGTGTAAATTAAACCAGGGCACAGTAACAGAGGGATCCTCTCCAGCTAGACAAAAATAGGCATCTGTAGTGCGACTTCTCGTGTAAATTAAACCAGGGCACAGTAACAGAGGGATCCTCTCCAGCTAGACAAAAATAGGCATCTGTAGTGCGACTTCTCGTATATTAGAGTGTCCGGTGTAAATTAAACCAGGGCACAGTAACAGAGGGATCCTCTCCAGCTAGACAAAAATAGGCATCTGTAGTGCGACTTCTCGTATATTAGAGTGTCCGGTGTAAATTAAACCAGGGCACAGTAACAGAGGGATCCTCTCCAGCTAGACAAAAATAGGCATCTGTAGTGCGACTTCTCGTGTAAATTAAACCAGGGCACAGTAACAGAGGGATCCTCTCCAGCTAGACAAAAATAGGCATCTGTAGTGCGACTTCTCGTGTAAATTAAACCAGGGCACAGTAACAGAGGGATCCTCTCCAGCTAGACAAAAATAGGCATCTGTAGTGCGACTTCTCGTATATTAGAGTGTCCGGTGTAAATTAAACCAGGGCACAGTAACAGAGGGATCCTCTCCAGCTAGACAAAAATAGGCATCTGTAGTGCGACTTCTCGTGTAAATTAAACCAGGGCACAGTAACAGAGGGATCCTCTCCAGCTAGACAAAAATAGGCATCTGTAGTGCGACTTCTCGTGTAAATTAAACCAGGGCACAGTAACAGAGGGATCCTCTCCAGCTAGACAAAAATAGGCATCTGTAGTGCGACTTCTCGTATATTAGAGTGTCCGGTGTAAATTAAACCAGGGCACAGTAACAGAGGGATCCTCTCCAGCTAGACAAAAATAGGCATCTGTAGTGCGACTTCTCGTATATTAGAGTGTCCGGTGTAAATTAAACCAGGGCACAGTAACAGAGGGATCCTCTCCAGCTAGACAAAAATAGGCATCTGTAGTGCGACTTCTCGTGTAAATTAAACCAGGGCACAGTAACAGAGGGATCCTCTCCAGCTAGACAAAAATAGGCATCTGTAGTGCGACTTCTCGTGTAAATTAAACCAGGGCACAGTAACAGAGGGATCCTCTCCAGCTAGACAAAAATAGGCATCTGTAGTGCGACTTCTCGTATATTAGAGTGTCCGGTGTAAATTAAACCAGGGCACAGTAACAGAGGGATCCTCTCCAGCTAGACAAAAATAGGCATCTGTAGTGCGACTTCTCGTATATTAGAGTGTCCGGTGTAAATTAAACCAGGGCACAGTAACAGAGGGATCCTCTCCAGCTAGACAAAAATAGGCATCTGTAGTGCGACTTCTCGTATATTAGAGTGTCCGGTGTAAATTAAACCAGGGCACAGTAACAGAGGGATCCTCTCCAGCTAGACAAAAATAGGCATCTGTAGTGCGACTTCTCGTGTAAATTAAACCAGGGCACAGTAACAGAGGGATCCTCTCCAGCTAGACAAAAATAGCCATCTGTAGTGCGACTTCTCGTATATTAGAGTGTCCGGTGTAAATTAAACCAGGGCACAGTAACAGAGGGATCCTCTCCAGCTAGACAAAAATAGGCATCTGTAGTGCGACTTCTCGTATACTAGAGTGTCCGGTGTAAATTAAACCAGGGCACAGTAACAGAGGGATCCTCTCCAGCTAGACAAAAATATGCATCTGTAGTGCGACTTCTCGTGTAAATTAAACCAGGGCACAGTAACAGAGGGATCCTCTCCAGCTAGACAAAAATAGCCATCTGTAGTGCGACTTCTCGTATATTAGAGTGTCCGGTGTAAATTAAACCAGGGCACAGTAACAGAGGGATCCTCTCCAGCTAGACAAAAATAGGCATCTATAGTGCGACTTCTCGTATATTAGAGTGTCCGGTGTAAATTGAACCAGGGCACAGTAACAGAGGGATCCTCTCCAGCTAGACAAAAATAGGCATCTGTAGTGCGACTTCTCGTATATTAGAGTGTCCGGTGTAAATTAAACCAGGGCACAGTAACAGAGGGATCCTCTCCAGCTAGACAAAAATAGGCATCTGTAGTGCGACTTCTCGTATATTAGAGTGTCCGGTGTAAATTAAACCAGGGCACAGTAACAGAGGGATCCTCTCCAGCTAGACAAAAATAGGCATCTGTAGTGCGACTTCTCGTGTAAATTAAACCAGGGCACAGTAACAGAGGGATCCTCTCCAGCTAGACAAAAATAGCCATCTGTAGTGCGACTTCTCCAGCCAGACAAAAATAGCCATCTGTAGTGCGACTTCTCCAGCTAGACAAAAATAGCCATCTGTAGTGCGACTTCTCCAGCTAGACAAAAATAGCCATCTGTAGTGCGACTTCTCCAGCTAGACAAAAATAGCCATCTGTAGTGCGACTTCTCCAGCTAGACAAAAATAGCCATCTGTAGTGCGACTACTCCAGCTAGACAAAAATAGCCATCTGTAGTGCGACTTCTCCAGCTAGACAAACATAGGCATCTGTAGTGCGACTTCTCCAGCTAGACAAAAATAGCCATCTGTAGTGCGACTTCTCCAGCTAGACAAAAATAGCCATCTGTAGTGCGACTTCTCCAGCTAGACAAACATAGGCATCTGTAGTGCGACTTCTCCAGCTAGACAAACATAGGCATCTGTAGTGCGACTTCTCCAGCTAGACAAAAATAGCCATCTGTAGTGCGACTTCTCCAGCTAGACAAAAATAGCCATCTGTAGTGCGACTTCTCCAGCTAGACAAACATAGGCATCTGTAGTGCGACTTCTCCAGCTAGACAAACATAGGCATCTGTAGTGCGACTTCTCCAGCTAGACAAAAATAGCCATCTCTAGTGCGACTTCTCCAGCTAGACAAACATAGGGATCTGTAGTGCGACTTCTCCAGCTAGACAAACATAGGCATCTGTAGTGCGACTTCTCCAGCTAGACAAACATAGGCATCTGTAGTGCGACTTCTCCAGCTAGACAAAAATAGCCATCTGTAGTGCGACTTCTCCAGCTAGACAAACATAGGCATCTGTAGTGCGACTTCTCCAGCTAGACAAACATAGGCATCTGTAGTGCGACTTCTCCAGCTAGACAAAAATAGCCATCTGTAGTGCGACTTCTCCAGGTAGACAAAAATAGCCATCTGTAGTGCGACTTCTCCAGCTAGACAAACATAGGCATCTGTAGTGCGACTTCTCCAGCTAGACAAACATAGGCATCTCTAGTGCGACTTCTCCAGCTAGACAAACATAGGCATCTGTAGTGCGACTTCTCCAGCTAGACAAAAATAGCCATCTGTAGTGCGACTTCTCCAGCTAGACAAACATAGGCATCTGTAGTGCGACTTCTCCAGCTAGACAAAAATAGCCATCTGTAGTGCGACTTCTCCAGCTAGACAAACATAGGCATCTGTAGTGCGACTTCTCCAGCTAGACAAAAATAGCCATCTGTAGTACGACTTCTCCAGCAAGACAAACATAGGCATCTGTAGTGCGACTTCTCCAGCAAGACAAAAATAGCCATCTGTAGTGCGACTTCTCCAGCTAGACAAACATAGGCATCTGTAGTGCGACTTCTCCAGCTAGACAAACATAGGCATCTGTAGTGCGACTTCTCCAGCTAGACAAACATAGGCATCTGTAGTGCGACTTCTCCAGCTAGACAAAAATAGCCATCTGTAGTGCGACTTCTCCAGCTAGACAAAAATAGCCATCTGTAGTGCGACTTCTCCAGCTAGACAAACATAGGCATCTGTAGTGCGACTTCTCCAGCTAGACAAACATAGGCATCTGTAGTGCGACTTCTCCAGCTAGACAAAAATAGCCATATGTAGTGCGACCTCTCCAGCTAGACAAAAATAGCCATATGTAGTGCGACCTCTCCAGCTAGACAAAAATAGCCATCTGTAGTGCGACTTCTCCAGCTAGACAAACATAGGCATCTGTAGTGCGACTTCTCCAGCTAGACAAACATAGGCATCTGTAGTGCGACTTCTCCAGCTAGACAAAAATAGCCATCTCTAGTGCGACTTCTCCAGCTAGACAAACATAGGGATCTGTAGTGCGACTTCTCCAGCTAGACAAACATAGGCATCTGTAGTGCGACTTCTCCAGCTAGACAAACATAGGCATCTGTAGTGCGACTTCTCCAGCTAGACAAAAATAGCCATCTGTAGTGCGACTTCTCCAGCTAGACAAACATAGGCATCTGTAGTGCGACTTCTCCAGCTAGACAAACATAGGCATCTGTAGTGCGACTTCTCCAGCTAGACAAAAATAGCCATCTGTAGTGCGACTTCTCCAGGTAGACAAAAATAGCCATCTGTAGTGCGACTTCTCCAGCTAGACAAACATAGGCCTCTGTAGTGCGACTTCTCCAGCTAGACAAACATAGGCATCTCTAGTGCGACTTCTCCAGCTAGACAAACATAGGCATCTGTAGTGCGACTTCTCCAGCTAGACAAAAATAGCCATCTGTAGTGCGACTTCTCCAGCTAGACAAACATAGGCATCTGTAGTGCGACTTCTCCAGCTAGACAAAAATAGCCATCTGTAGTGCGACTTCTCCAGCCAGACAAACATAGGCATCTGTAGTGCGACTTCTCCAGCTAGACAAAAATAGCCATCTGTAGTACGACTTCTCCAGCTAGACAAAAATAGCCATCTGTAGTGCGACTTCTCCAGCTAGACAAACATAGGCATCTGTAGTGCGACTTCTCCAGCTAGACAAACATAGGCATCTGTAGTGCGACTTCTCCAGCTAGACAAACATAGGCATCTGTAGTGCGACTTCTCCAGCTAGACAAACATAGGCATCTGTAGTGCGACTTCTCCAGCTAGACAAAAATAGCCACCTGTAGTGCGACTTCTCCAGCTAGACAAACATAGGCATCTGTAGTGCGACTTCTCCAGCTAGACAAACATAGGCATCTGTAGTGCGACTTCTCCAGCTAGACAAACATAGGCATCTGTAGTGCGACTTCTCCAGCTAGACAAAAATAGCCATCTGTAGTGCGACTTCTCCAGCTAGACAAACATAGGCATCTGTAGTGCGACTTCTCCAGCTAGACAAACATAGGCATCTGTAGTGCGACTTCTCCAGCTAGACAAACATAGGCATCTGTAGTGCGACTTCTCCAGCTAGACAAAAATAGCCATCTGTAGTGCGACTTCTCCAGCTAGACAAACATAGGCATCTGTAGTGCGACTTCTCCAGCTAGACAAAAATAGCCATCTGTAGTGCGACTTCTCCAGCTAGACAAACATAGGCATCTGTAGTGCGACTTCTCCAGCTAGACAAAAATAGCCATCTGTAGTGCGACTTCTCCAGCAAGACAAACATAGGCATCTGTAGTGCGACTTCTCCAGCTAGACAAAAATAGCCATCTGTAGTGCGACTTCTCCAGCTAGACAAACATAGGCATCTGTAGTGCGACTTCTCCAGCTAGACAAACATAGGCATCTGTAGTGCGACTTCTCCAGCCAGACAAACATAGGCATCTGTAGTGCGACTTCTCCAGCTAGACAAACATAGGCTCTGTAGTGCAGCTAGACAAACATAGGCATCTGTAGTGCGACTTCTCCAGCTAGACAAAAATAGGCATCTGTAGTGCGACTTCTCCAGCTAGACAAAAATAGCCATCTGTAGTGCGACTTCTCCATCTAGACAATAATAGCCATCTGTAGTGCGACTTCTCCAGCTAGACAAACATAGCCATCTGTAGTGCGACTTCTCCAGCTAGACAAACATAGCCATCTGTAGTGCGACTTCTCCAGCTAGACAAACATAGGCATCTGTAGTGCGACTTCTCCAGCTAGACAAAAATAGCCATCTGTAGTGCGACTTCTCCAGCTAGACAAACATAGGCATCTGTAGTGCGACTTCTCCAGCTAGACAAACATAGGCATCTGTAGTGCGACTTCTCCAGCTAGACAAAAATAGCCATCTGTAGTGCGACTACTCCAGCTAGACAAAAATAGCCATCTGTAGTGCGACTTCTCCAGCTAGACAAACATAGGCATCTGTAGTGCGACTTCTCCAGCTAGACAAAAATAGCCATCTGTAGTGCGACTTCTCCAGCTAGACAAAAATAGCCATCTGTAGTGCGACTTCTCCAGCTAGACAAAAATAGCCATCTGTAGTGCGACTTCTCGTAAATAGCCATCTGTAGTGCGACTTCTCGTAAATAGCCATCTGTAGTGCGACTTCTCGTATATAGGCATCTGTAGTGCGACTTTTCGTATATAGGCATCTGTAGTGCGACTTCTCGTATATAGCCATCTGTAGTGCGACTTCTCGTATATAGGCATCTGTAGTGCGACTTTTCGTATATAGGCATCTGTAGTGCGACTTCTCGTATATAGCCATCTGTAGTGCGACTTCTCGTATATAGCCATCTGTAGTGCGACTTCTCGTATATAGCCATCTGTAGTGCGACTTCTCGTATATAGCCATCTGTAGTGCGACTTCTCGTATATAGGCATCTGTAGTGCGACTTCTCGTATATAGCCATCTGTAGTGCGACTTCTCGTATATAGCCATCTGTAGTGCGACTTCTCGTATATAGGCATCTGTAGTGCAACTTCTCGTATATAGGCATCTGTAGTGCGACTTCTCGTATATAGGCATCTGTAGTGCGACTTCTCGTAAATAGGCATCTGTAGTGCGACTTCTCGTATATAGCCATCTGTAGTGCGACTTCTCGTATATAGCCATCTGTAGTGCGACTTCTCGTAAATAGGCATCTGTAGTGCGACTTCTCGTAAATAGGCATCTGTAGTGCGACTTCTCGTATATAGGCATCTGTAGTGCGACTTCTCGTATATAGGCATCTGTAGTGGGACTTCTCGTATATTGTCGAGGTGGGGGCTCTCCCTGCCCTCTTCCACCCTGAATGCAAGTGCAGTATATGTCAAAATAGGTTTGTTGTACCATTTCCTCTCCCCTACTAATACTGAGCAATCAAATAAATACACAGTACGAGTCTTCGCGAGCGGCATATTCTAGTCTAACATGCATAAAAGACCAAAATGAAAAACAAAACCTAAACACATATTATCCTAGAAAAATTAATAAACAAAAATAAGTGCGCCGATGTTATACACAATACATATAAAAAAACATCAATTTAGTACAATTTGTATTTACAAATGGACAATAGCACCTAATTACAATATATGGATTGCACGTAATAAATTTCCCATTACTAAACAACAATAGCACCAAGGGTGTCCAATGACGAAAATAATTAACCTGGTTATCGCAGTCTTTATATATCGTTACATTCGAACGTTGTCACAAAAGGAAGATATTTGCCAACAAAGAAACAATATTATTCTCTCAAATGTCAAATGCAATGAGACTATTCATTGTGAAGAACTACAAACACCGAGACGACCGAGACTAATTTACTGTACATGTTCTTCGCTGATGTTACAGCTTTTACTCGCCATCATGAGTTTGGTTCAAATGTTAATCTAATGAGTTCTACTTTTGTTAAAGATGCACAAATGCAGTTCTGTATTCGTGTATGTTGTAACGACCAAATGCTCTCATTTTCAGACCCGTAAGAAGCCCAAAATTATAGGTAAGGCCCACGATGACTCCATGACGCACAAACAATGTTTTTAATAGATAGGTTTTTGCTGGATTCTGGGGTATCTGGAAGCACAAATTGAAAGAAAGAAATGTTTTATTTAACGACGCACTCAACACATTTTATTTACAGTTATATGTCGTCAGACATATGGTTAAGGACCACACAGATTTTGAGAGGAAACCCGCTGTCGCCACTTCATGGGCTACTCTTTCCGATTAGCAGCAAGGGATCTTTTATTTGCGCTTCCCACAGGCAGGATAGCACAAACCATGGCCTTTGTTGAACCAGTTATGGATCACTGGTCAGTGCAAGTGGTTTACACCTACCCATTGAGCCTTGCGGAGCACTCACTTAGGGTTTGGAGTCGGTATCTGGATTAAAAATCCCATGCCTCGACTGGCATCCGAACCCAGTACCTACCAGCCTCTAGACCGATGGCCTAACCACGACGCCACCGAGGCCGGTACTTTGTTAAAGATGCACAAAGAAAGAAAGAAATGTTTTATTTAACGACGCACTCAACACATTTTATTTACGGTTATATGGCGTCAGACATATGGTTAAGGACCACACAGATTTTTAGAGGAAACCCGCTGCCGCCACTACATGGGCTACTCTTTCCGATTAGCAGCAAGGGATCTTTTATTTGCGCTTCCCACAGGCAGGATAGCACAAACCATGGCCTTTGTTGAACCAGTTATGGATCACTGGTCGGTGCAAGTGGTTTACACCTACCCATTGAGCCTTGCGGAGCACTCTCTCGGGGTTTGGAGTCGGTATCTAGCTTAAAAATCCCATGCTTCGACTGGGATCCGAACCCAGTACCTACCGGCCTGTAGACCGATGACCTAACCACGACGCCACCGAGGTCGGTTAAAGATGCACAAATGCATTCTGTATTCGAGTATGTTGTGACGACGAAATACTCTCATTTTCAAGCCCGTAAGAAGTCCAACATTATAGGTAAGGCCCATTTTAACTCCACGACGCACAATGTTTTAAATAGATACTTTTTTTGCTGGATTCTGGAAGCACAAATTGATGTTTTCATAATATTAAATTTTGAGCACGATTAACGACACCATGCAAGTATGTTTTCTTTAAATTAATGCCCTTATTTTGGTTGAGGTGGAGACAGAATTTACAGTTTGTGAAGGAAACTTCCCGAGCCTCCATAACAACGTTTATTCTGAACGTTAGTACCACCGAACGGCTACATAGGGTTGCACGTGAAGCACTACTTGTTTTAACAGCGAAGGCACCAAATAGAAATATCTATTTTTTCTTCTCGGACAATCTAATCAAATGTTCAGTCAGATTGAAATCAAAAATATTGCCGGAAGACCCTTCATGGATCTGACGTAACATAAAACCGCCGAATCCCATGTCACGGTGACCTTTTCATTCCTATAATCAACCACCTCTGGCAGAATCATGCCTGCAATTTGCACACATTCGGAATCATTTTGAATACATTAGCCGCATTCTCACTTACACCTAAAACTAGTTTAACTAAACCAGTTTAAAATGAAGTGTGAACGGGATCTGTTCAGAATACCGGTATAGCTGAAACACTTTCGTATGTGGTTTACTTAAACTAATATAACTAAAACAGTTTAAAATTGATGTAAGTGTGAACGCAAAGTGTTTTAGTTAAACTAGTATTTATAAAGCGGAAGTGACGCTATTAAGCGCCTTAACAACGGCCTAACAGACTCCTAATCCATTTTATTTTGATGTTTTGCGCAAGTGCGGATACCCACACTTCCGTCTGATACCAGTTTAGCTATTACACAAGTGAACGCTCGTCATTTCCAACCAAAAGTGATTTAGCTAAACCAGTGTAGTTAAAGCAATTTAACTTGTGTAACTGTCCAGGTCACGTGACAAGATGGTGGTCAAGTGTTTTTCGTTGTCAAGATTTTTCGGGTAAAACAAACATTATCTGGCCTACTCGATGAGTAAAGACCCCATAACAGCAACTCAGGTAAACTTTGTTGATTTTACAAAGTCCCCAGAACATGGAAACCCTAATATTCAACTGCTAGACCTAACAAACCGTCAGATGCAACAATCACCATTCCAGCCAGGTCCGACAATGTCATGTCCGCCATGTTTGTCCAAACAACAACAACAACAACAACAGCAACTATTCACTCAGTTACCACAAACAAATGTTAACACGCAACTAAGCGGTATAATGGGACCCCTCATGTGGGAACAAACACTCGGTGATCAAATCACTAGATTGGCTATGACTGTAAGTGAAATACATAAACGAACTGAGAAAATTGAAATCATTGAAACGAAAATGTGTACCATCGAAAACACGCTGAGTCAACTGAGTGCTGGTATTAAATCTGCCCATGACCGCATCAGCAAAGTAGAAGACAGCTGCCAATTCATCAGTAATGGATTTGATGCAATAAACTCTGAAACTAATACACTTAAACAAACTGTTCATAACCTTTCAAAAAACACGAACATAGCTCAGGAAGACATGCGCTACCTGTCGAAAGGTATGAACGACATGCAGATTGAAAATAACAGACTACATGACAATATTCTCTATCTCCAGCACCGGTCCATGCGATTTAATCTTTTATTTTATGGTCTACCCGATGGTGGACAAAGTGAGAACACTGAAACTGTACTGGCGTCTTTTCTCGAAAAGGAAATTGACATTACCGATGCACCCGTCCAAGTGACACATAGACTAGGCCCGTTTCGTGAGTCCCAGACCAAGCCCAGAACAATTGTGGCACATTTTGTAAAACTGAGTGATAAGGACAAAATCAAACGCGCAGCAAAAAAACTTGCAGGAAAACCATACGGAATTAGCGATCAGTACCCCCAAGAAATCGCTGAGAGAAGAAAACAGCTTTACCCATTATACAAAGAAGCCAGGAAAAACAATAGAAGGGCATTCCTGAAAGTTGACCGCCTTTTTATTGATGGACAAGAAGTATTTCCTGAACAAAGGTACCATGGACCAACACCCATATACACATCTACAACTGCTCAAAGGAAGACATCACCACCAAAGTCATCCCCACCTAGGAAAAAACACAGATATGTCTCACCCACCCCAAACACACCTGTACCTACCTCTAATAGATTCACAGGTATGCCAGAAGATGCAGAAGCTGAAAGCTAGGACAGGCAAGGTGGACTGCATATTTTGAAAGCACCTAGTATCCATCAGAACTGCCCAATACCAAATACAGGTATAAAGGAATATCCTTACCACAATGTGGGTGGTCTACAAAACTATGGACCTAGTGTTATTCAATCTAGGTGTGACTATGCTGATACACTTTTGTCAGTACATAGTGATATTCCCATTATTAATCCTACAAGTGACTTACCCATACATAATTCACATAACATCAGAGACACAGACTCTTACTTTACTTACCCTGGTCATGATAAAACTGTTGCAGACTGGCCAGAACATGGTGATGAACATGCTGATCACTATTCCTATGTACATACATATAACCGAGTTGACAAAGTACATGACCATGTTAATGAATATATAACAGTAGATAATGAACTGGTTACTAACCTCTCCCCAAATGTATATACTGATACTTACCCCAATCATCACACTGATATAAGTGCATGTATACCTACACACAATGAGCCAATAAGTAACAACACTGCTAATATATTATCAGTGAGCAAATTTCAAACCCCTTTACATACTGATAACTACCTTATCCATTCTAGTTATCAAAACAATCTCACTAATGCTATATATGTTAGTAACTCACACCCTATTATAAGAACTGATACTTACCCAACTACATGTACCTATCACAGATGTAATAATGTACCTGAGGGTAATCCACATACACTTTATGAATGATTTAATTATTCACAAAATATAGTGATATTGATACTGATATTGCCCATGACAAGTGTCAAAATACAGATATGTTATCTCAAGAGTTAATTATTTATAATAACAGTATTAATAATGAACTTCTTGTGAATATGTCACATAATCTTGTACATGTTGATACTCATCTTTATAATTACTCACAATATAGTAATAGAGATCCAAATATGATCTCACATAATAAATTAACCATTAACTGTGATGCTAGTGACCTTGTGAATAAGTCAAACAATTCTGTACATATTGACACTTACCCTGGTAATTATTCACAAAATAGTGTACATGCTGATGCTGATATTACCTATAGCTACCATAATAGTCATGCAACTATGATTGCAGATAGTAATACTACTTATGGTTGTCAAAATAGAGAGACAGATACCATTCCACATAATGATTTAATTTTAACAGTTCTGCTACTGACCTATTTGTAAATAATTTACCAAATGTTGTACATACTGATGCTTACTTCCCTAGTTATTCACAAAATAGAGTACATGTTGATACTCCTTACAACCATATAGGTAAAGGTAGTTCACATAATGAGTTAATAGACATTAATGCCTACTCCAACTTACACCATTCTGAACAGACTGTGATTTCTGACCTCCATGTTAACAATCCAATTAGCATTTCAACTGTGAGTAACTCACAAAATCTTGTAAATACAGCTACTCACCAGAATCTTGGTTATGCAGAGCAAACTATCATATCTAACCAATCTAGTAGTATCACTTACCAAAATAATTTACCTTTCATTGTAAAGCAACCCCATACTAATAGTAATACTCACTGCAGAAATTTACTTCACACAGAAAATCAGCCCCAAGATAGTATTCAGAACAAGAAGACAGAACATTCTGTTGAAAATACACAAGTTACTGATGGGACAGAATACCCTGATATTAACACTGACTGTGTCAAGTTAAAAATTCTAAGTTTGAATGTCTGTGGGTTAAAAAGTAAACTAATTATACCTGACTTCTTATCCTTCATTTCAAAATATGAAATTTTATGTTTCACTGAAAGTAAAACTGATGACTCTGACAGTATGCTAAAACTTATTCCAGGATACACAACTTATTTCAATAATAGAAAAGGTATAAGGTCATCCGGCGGCATTGTTATTGGTGTAAAAAATGAATTATCTAATATTGTCAAAGTCACCGAACAAATATCCTCTCAATATATATCTTGGTTTAGTATCACAGACATCCAAACTCAGAAAGGTGATGGTAATTGCTTAACAGTAGGTGTTGTATATATCCCACCTACTGGATCACCATATTTTAAAGAAGACACTTTTGACATTATAGAAAATGAAATCTCTCAAAATGTAGAATCAGGAAAACCTTTGCTGTTATTGGGTGATTTCAATGCCAGAACCAAATGTTATCCTGATTATATTACTCTTGATGATGATATCTTTATTGATAATATTGATATGGAAAATTTCCTAAATGATATATCAAAGCTGGATAATATCGATATTCCTAGAGATAGGGCAAGCCAGGACAAGGGAAGGGTTAATGGACATGGGGCAAAACTTGTACAGCTGTGTAAAGTACATAATATATATATTCTAAACGGTAGATGTGGAAATGATAAAAACATAGGGAAAGTAACCAGCAAAGACTCAAGCCTGATCGATTACGCAATCGGTACCTACCATGTTTTTGAAAATGTAACTGATTTCGATATCTGTGATTTTGACCCACTTTTCTCAGATATTCATTGTGCATTAGCACTTACATATAAATGCAATACTTACTCAAACACGCATGTTGATATTAGGAAGAATATAAGTGATGAAGTCGCGCCCAGTAACATTCGTAAGTGGATCCCAAGTAAACGAGAGGAATATATCAATAATATCGATAATAACTTAGTTCAAACAATCCTCTTAGTACTGGACGATGAATCTGTTGATATACAAGCACGTGTTAACCAAGCAGCCGACACGCTGAAAAATCTATTTTTAGACTCGGCAGTCTCAACATTTGGTCAGGTGCGTGCTCGCGCTAACAACCGTGATAAAAAGTCCACTGCTAATAAGCGACCCTGGTTTGGGGTAAGATGTCAATATTTGCGAAGGCAGTATCATGAATCAAAAACATTATACTCAAAACACAAAACAATAGAAAATAAAAAGAGGTTAATTAATGCCAGTAAGTCCTATAAGAAATGTATTTCTAACGCATACTCACAACACAGATTTAAAACTGAAAGGAAAATGAGAACATTACGACTAGACGATTCCAAGGGATTCTATAAAATATTAAAGGGACCACGCAAATCGGACATAAACGTTCCCCCAGTAAATGAATTCTTCAATTTCTTCAGTAATTTAAACAAGGGCGAACCGAATGAGGATAATACACCCGAATTTAATATGGACGAAGCACTAAATGAAGTAAACAATGACAGTATTATTAATGGACAATTCAGCGAAGATGAAATTTTAAAAGGCATAAAACAACTTAAAAATGATAAAGCTGCTGGTATTGACAAAGTCGTTAACGAGTACATTAAATCAACGGCAACAATTCCCTTGCCAGTTTACGTTAAACTTTTTAACATACTCATCGAGCACGGTGTTTTGCCGGAGGAATGGCTCAATGGTATCATCATACCAATTTTTTAAAATAAAGGAAACCGCCTATCGCCTGAAAACTACAAACCGATCAGATTGCTTTGCTGTTGTTCTAAGTTATTTACATCTATACTCAATAACCGTTTAAATATATTTATTGAAGAAAATAATATCATGAGTCAAGTCCAGGCTGCTTTTCGTAAAGGCTACTCCACAACAGACCACATATTCACCTTACATAATTTGATAGATATCTTGAAAAAAAGAAAAAAGAAGTTGTACTGCGCGTTTGTTGATTTTCAGAAAGCTTTCGACATGGTTTCACGAACTAATCTATGGCAAAAGTTATTATATAATAATATAAACGGCAAATTCTTTAGAATCATACACCAGATGTACCAAGGCCTTAAATCACTTATATATGTAAACAACCAACACTCCGGGCTATTTCCATGCAACAACGGTATCCGGCAAGGCGAAAATTTATCACCTGTTTTATTTTCTTTATATTTAAATGATTTAGAAGACTACTTATTCAATCATGGATGTGAAGGGCTTTCCCCTATCCCAGATAATCCCGAAAACCCAATTGACGTTGGTCTTCAACTTATCTGTCTGCTATATGCTGATGATACAGCCCTCTTAGCAACAACTGCATCTGACCTACAGCATACGTTAAACACCTTTTATGAATATTGCAAGACATGGAAACTTAAAATTAATATCACTAAAACGAAGGTAATTATTTTTAACGGTACAGCTAAAGACTACAGACATATTTTCAAGATAGGAAACACTGCTTTAGAAAAACATTAAAGAGTATAAATATCTAGGAATTACATTTACTAATAAAAATAACTTCCGAATTACAAAGATGAGACTTAAACAACAAGCTACCAAAGCAATGTATTTTGTACTTGCAAAAGCCAAAGAACATTTTCTGTCAGTCGACTGTAAACTTAAAATGTTCGACTCGATGATCCTTCCAGTTTTACTACATGGGTGCGAAATTTGGGGACATGAGAAAACTGATATCTTAAACGCTGTCCAAATACATTTTTTCAGACATATTTTACCAGTAAAAAAATCGACACCACTATTTATGTTATATGGAGAGCTGGGGAGAATGCCTATCGAGCTAACTATATACAGACGAATGGTCTGTTATTGGGCACGAATTGTATCGGGGAAACAATCTAAACTATCTTTCTTATTATATAGAGCAATGTTATTAGACCATCTTAGCAATAATACCAATTATAACTGGATCACTACAGTAAAAAATATCCTGAATAATTTAGGAATGAGCGATGTCTGGCTTTCCCAATCTTTTGTATCAGTTAAGGTCCTCTCTCAACAAATAAAAAATAGACAATATGACCAATATTTACAAACATGGAGTAACGAAATAGAACTCTCATCGAAAGGCACTACATACAGATATTACAAAGAACACCTCAGTCTAGAAAAATATTTTACTATTATCCCTGAAAAGATGTGGACAATTATTTTGAAATTCAGATTATCTAATCACTATTTGCCTATTGAAACTGGACGCTGGAATAACATACCCTAAGAAAGACAGGCTATGTAACCTATGTGATGAAATAGACATTGGTGACGAATACCATTATATTTTCGTCTGTAAATATTTTCATGATTCCAGGGTCCAGTTTCTACATCCATATTATTATACACGACCAAATACTTTCAAATTCAAACAACTCATGAACAGTAAACGAATCAGTGTATTAAAGAATTTATCAAAATTAATAAATGTTATTACTAATATCTTTAAACGCTCAAAATGCACCCAAACTAACAGTATTTAAGGATTGTACTGTTTATACTGGAAAATAACTTATTTACTGCATATATTGTCAACCACCATCTTGTCATGTGTATATTGTGAAGTGAATGTGTGTACATATATACATTTATATTGTAAATCCCAAATGTATTCTTATATATATATATATATATATATATATATATATATATATATATATATATATATATATATATATATATATATATGTTTCCTTTATATTATGTAGCCCTCCTATGCCGTTGCTGAACGGCCAGAGTGTAAATAAATTCTGTTCTGTTCACGCCCACTTTTAACAACACATTTGGAATAGGAGCGGCAAGCAAATGCGGGTTTGGCAGAAATGAGGACCAGTATTGGAAGCAAAACGTATATGATGATTGATGTACATGGAGATTACTTGTCCAGTTCGGACAATACACATATCACGGTCAACAGAAATCGATTTACAGCTTTCTAGACGATTCGTCCGCCATACACCTTTCATCCACTCCATTCTTATACTATTCATATATAAATATATTTTCATTTGTATGACTTTAAAGCTATATTAATTCCATTTTTCTTCTGTAAAATGGCACAGTTCGTCATTTATTGACGGCGGATGTATTATGATACATTTCACTCACTTCCTAGGCCGAAAACATACCTAAGGCTGGGTCTGGGCATGTTCTAGGCCTGTATACCTCTTCTGCTGCCAAATGTTACCAATGTCCCAACAATAATATTAGTAATTTCTTGATGGTGACTTTATTATCCAGTCCCTACGTTTGTCATTTATAAATTATATAGGCTATACATCATAATTAGGTAGACTCATACTATCCAAGAATAATAACATACATATTATACAAATATCACCTTTGCTCCAGAAAATGCTTGTTTAGTTTTTAATATTGTCAAATTGATTAATTCGATACGACTGATCAATTCCGTATAGACGATAAACATGAATTAATACGATGTTAATGTGTTTGAAGGGGCGGAATTGATAGTCGTTGGTGGACCCTTGTAATAAAACAACCACAAACTGCAAAAGTCCCGCGTTATAAACAATGCTCAAATATGTAGACAGCGAAATACCTCTTTTAATTTATTTAGTCCATCTACTAAATTTGCGATAAATTAAGCATGAAGAGACGTCCTATAATGATTATCAGTTCTGGAAAAAATCGACCCGACTTCATTAGTAAACAAGCTGACCTGAATTTATTAGTAGACGAATTGACCCGGGTTTATTAATTAGTGGTCAGTGCTGTCGTCGGTGATCGAAGTGTAAACTGAAGGATGTAACTCGGTGGGAGAGCGCTTGCCTGAGGTGCAATGGGTCGCAAGATCAATCACTCTTCGTGGACCCAGTGGGATTTCCTTCCATCCCATCCCTATCAATGCCCTACGACTGGCACACCAAAGGCTAATGTATGTGCTGCTCTGTCTGTGGGATAGCGCATATAAAATACCCTTTGCTGCTTCTCATTAAGACTAGCCGCATAATCTGGACCGAATGTCGAAATAACCATAATAGTGTGTTTAACGTGCTGTATGACCTCATTCCTATCCAGTGGTTGATTAACATCACCAACCCTAATTATTAGTCAGTGGAAAATAATGATGACAGGTTATTGCGTCTTATTTTTACACTTAAATACACATTAGTTTCAGCTTGTTGTTTAAATTATCAAGTTTGATAACTCTGTATGTCTGTAGCTGTAGGGTTAGTGACTTTAATATTAAACAACAACCACAAACAACAACAACAACAACAAAGTATCAGTTCTAAAGCTCTAAAATCACCTTACATGCATCTTACGCATTTAAGGTTATTAAGGCGCTAAAGTCACCTTATGTGCCCAACTATCTAACGCATTTAAGGTGATTAAGGCGCTAAAGTCACCTTATGTACCTAACTATCTTACGCATTTAAGGTGATTAAGGCGCTAAAGTCACCTTATGTGCCTAACTATGTTACGCATTTAAGGTGATTAAGGCGCTAAAGTCACCTTATGTGCCTAACTATGTTACGCATTTAAGGTGATTAAGGCGCTAAAGTCACCTTATGTGCCTAACTATGTTACGCATTTAAGGTGATTAAGGCGCTAAAGTCACCTTATGTGCCTAACTATGTTACGCATTTAAGGTGATTAAGGCGCTAAAGTCACCTTATGTACCTAACTATCTTACGCATTTAAGGTGATTAAGGCGCTAAAGTCACCTTATGTGCCTAACTATCTTACGCATTTAAGGTGATTAAAGCACTGAGATCGCTTTGTAAAACGTGGCCCTAAAACCATAAAGAAAAGTTTAACAATGTTTTGTTTTACACCACTAGAGCACATTGATTTATTAATCATCGATTATTGGATGTCAAACATTTGGCAATTTTGACATATAGTCTTAGTGATGAAACTCGCTGCATTTTTTAATTAGTAGTAAGGGGTATTTTATATGCACCATCCCACAGACAGGATAGCACATACCACGGCCTTTGATATACCAGTCGTGGTCCACTGACTGGAACGAGAATTGCTCCACCGACGAGGATCGACCCTAGCCGGTCGGTGTAGTGAGCGCTTTGCCTTTAGGCTATGTCCCGACCATACACCATATGGAAGACCCGACTCATAGTGGATATACAGAATCACAACGATATACACACATTAATATTGTAAGCAAGAAAACTAAATTAGTATGTAATTTTAATCGTTAAAACACCCTATTAGCTGGGAACATGTTACAATGACTATACAGTCAGGAATGTCTCTTTAATATGGACCAATGTAACGGCTTCGATTTAAATATGTTCCATGCCCCAGTCTCTGTTTTCTTTCGGTGCCAATACCAATCAGTATAACTCTACCCTACACAACACTTCAAAGTTTTCCCAGATAAGGCTTGGTCTATTTAAGGACACATAAAACACCTAGCGATTACAGAGTATGTCATTTATATTAACTGAGAATGGAAGTTGGAACCAGTAGAGTTGCACTGGTGTTTCAGTGCTGTTCCATTGGGGTTGTCATTTGCGTATTATAGAACGGTATTTAACGAACGTAGATGTCTTGCATACCTTACGCCCAGCTTGTTTCATCTGATTTAAAAACAGCATAACTTTATTTCCGTGCTTTTATCCAATTAGCATGCTGTCTATAAAAACAAGAATAATTTTTCTGCTTTCAGATTAAAGTTAATCATGCATTAGATTGAGAGTCCGGTAATGTTGATAACTATCGGACCAAGTCTTCTTTTGGCGCGCCGATATCTGTCAGCCAGTATTGCTCCGCTTGTCAAGTGCCCAACTGCAGGATGTGCTCTGACCACTATGGTTCTCTTCGGCAATGCCAATTTCTTTTTCATTCAGGCGGTACATATGGGATCTGAGATGACAATGATTGGTCGGTAAACTGAATAATTTGGTCATCTAGTGCATCTCCAGATCGTATTGCGTGTGTTCTGGAAGGTCTGAGCAAGTGTCGATGGGTTAGCTTAATAGGATAAACGAAGTAATAGACTCTTAGTGGAGGTTAGGGATGGGATGCTATTATTGATTAGTAACAATATATATATATATATATATATATATATATATATATATATATATATATATATATATATTATTTGCACTTTTCCATATATAAGCTTAAGGTATCATATCACATGTATTTTGACATGCCAGTCGTCGAGCTCTGCTAACATCTAAAACATCCACTGTTCTTAGGTGATCAGCCATTTAGGAGATAATCGTATGGCGATTTTAGATTTGTGGGTGTTAGATGAGGTGAACAATGAAACATATGTGTGCATCACATAGACAGTAACACCCGCAAATATAAAATCTCCGTATGGTTATTTCAATTGTAGATTAAAATGTTTTCCCACAGAACTAGATAAATGTCACGTAGGTTTAAAGCTATACCGCTAAAATGTAACTGTATACCCTTGAACAGTTAACTTGGTATGTCCCACTTTCTAATGACCCCCATTAGCATTGCGGATGTTGTTGTTATTTGATTCCCGTAAAACCAATCACATCACAGAACGTACTGCCCATCAGTTTACAATGATAATTCAAGTACTAACCAAGCTCATCCATTCCAAGTCTGGAGCTCGTCGCGGTAACACGTGTTTGTTTCGCCTGTGCACACTGCACGTGCTTTCGTGTGCTCTACTTTGGAATCCTCCACTTTTGTCAACGAAATGGTTTTCTGCTGGGATATATGCGGCCACTGGAACTGATTTCAAACGCTAGGACGCTTCTCGTTTCGACAGCAGCACCACCAGGTTGGATTTGTTTTAGCACGATTCCTTGCCTGACGTCATTTTTCCCCGACTGAATTTAGTCGACACGTTTTTCGGTGACTCGTATTCACGACGCCCATTATACAGAATGTCACGATTGTTCGCGTTTAGTCTCGACATGTCCCAGCCTGTCCAAGCAGCACTCTAAGAAGACTTTACTTTGTTTTATATTGATACCATCTCGTATCTTCCGGAGTTGGGCCCGTCCGCACCACTATACCAACCCATGACGACTGGACTAAACCCTAGTCTGATACTCTCTCGTTCAGACTGATCCGACTTCTCAAAATCTGTATTTCAGCACATCACTAGATCTACTACACCTTCCACATCTAATGACTGTCACTCTAGGGGTTTTCTTGACGGGATGCGTACATATAGATCATAATTTAAACGTTTAGATCTTAGATTTTTTTTTTTTTTTTTGTCTATATTATTAAATAGTCCGATCCACTTTTCTTTCTCTCTTTTATTTCGCACTGTACTAAAATGACCAAATTATATAAATATTCGGTCTAGCAGTCAATTCCTTATTGTTGGCTTCTTGACTTTAAATATTTGTTCCCAAATTCTACCTTTTTCCATCTCTCCCCATCTTCTCGGACCCATATATTGTGCCCGGGAATGATGTGCATGAATCGTAATTGCATATAGGCACGTTAATAAAAAAAAAAAAATGTTTTATTTAACGACGCACTCAACACATTTTATTTACGGTTATATGGCATCAGACATATGGTTAAGGACCACACAGATATTGAGAGAGGAAACCCCTGTCGCCACTTCATGGGCTACTCTTTTCGATTAGCACAGCAAGGGATCTTATATATGCACCATCCCACAAACAGGATAGCACATACCACGGCCTTTGTTTCACCAGTTCACGTGAATATGTTATCCTATCCTACCGAGCTCATCATAGTATAACATAACATGGTGTTTGTATTTCAGGTGATGGGTTGTTGTAAGGTCATGGTGGCATCCAGTGTATCGGCTCAATACAAGACACCCTTTACCCACACATATGTACAGCCAATTCCACCCTCTAAACAACATATGCCAGTACCATAGTAGGTGGCGCCATCTTGGAACTATTTTCACCTGTACATGTTTCAGCCACGACATCCGACTGGTTGGGTTTGTGATGTTAGAATCTTTAGACGTTCTTAATATACATGTATAAAAAAGATAACATATGTCATATTTAGTTTGTGGTTATGTGAAAACGTTCAAATGCTGTATTATTAACACCGCACAGGCAAGAGAACAGTTAAATATTTAACAAATATATGCTACCCAAAGGACATGAGTTTTTTGTGGTGTTTATTTATTTTTAAAAATATAAATAACCCTTTCCATATCAGTTTGATTGCTTAATATTGATTATTTCATATAAACATAAGGATAAAATGTCCCCTCTTAACGAGGAACTCACCTAATTACGTATAATATAACATCAGTGAATGGAGAAGTAAAAGAACAAGAAATAGCCGATGAGTGGGGGAAAAAAAAGAGAAATGTGGAAGTATTGGTTCCATGCATATATCTGAAGGCGTCTCATCCGTCACTCTTCATAACATACATTTTTTTTAAAATAATGTTTTCATGATATGACAAAATGATTGCAATTTCACCGATAATTGGCTAGATAATACACAGTTTTCTGTTTCTTATAAGTAATAAATAATAGTGCTGGGAATCGGTTGGAATTTCACCATCGATCATTTATAATCGGTTTGCACCAACCGAGCAACTTTAGGTTACACAATCGGTTAGAGTTATACAAACATAAGAAGGATTTGAATTAAAAGAATCCTGCACCTATCATTGTGTTCTCCAGGATAGACCCTACAAATTGCTAATTTTGCCTTTAATAAGTATTTGATGTCATGTCATGTCATGTCATATGGTTTTACGTGCACATTCAGAACAAGCTGTTGTAGCGCACGCCTGTCATGGGCACAATAGCCGGCCTTGGCTGGCTCCTCCGTCCATGACAGGAAAGGTGGGGGGGGAGGGGAGGAGGGACCGCCTGCACTGGCAGGTGCAAGGGAGCACCAGCAGTCAGGGGGTGTGGTGCTGGTGCTATGGAATTTTGAATGGAGCAATTATATGCCAAAGAGGAAATTGATTGAGGAAATTTGGCGCAATTTTGAACGGTCGGTCAAAAAGTAATTGGCAGAGCTAGTATAGGTTTTGACATTAGTGAATCGATAGTAGCTCTTTAATTAGACCTCTAAGATGCTGTGGTGTCTCCCTAGGTTGCCCATAGGGCCTGACCTCTTCTGGTCGTGGCATGACAAAGTATGTATTATAGTGTTTCTATTTGTACACCTGAAAACAAACACCAATCCAAACATATTTATATCAATTCCAGCATCTAAACTCAAGGAACAAATTAAATTTAATATTTTCCCACACAATCGATTATGAATTTTTGTAATCAATTATCACATCGGCAGAGATAAACCGATCAATTTTGGATTATAATCGATGATTGGAACATCACTAATAAATAATCGCATTTAAAAAAAGTGTTTTAAGTTCCCACAGCAATTTATTGGTAATTTTACCAACACCGTTAAATGCACTAGTCCACGTTTTATACACCCGTCTATGATAGGTCGTATTATGGTATGGCGTTGTCCGTCCATCTGTCCGTCATGCCGGCTGTTAGCTTTTTTCTTGTCCAGACCATATCTTCCATACAGATGCATACAGGACCATCACAGCTGACATGTAGGGACAACTTGGGATGGCGGTGTGACGGTACTATTACTAGGTCACTGTGACCTACTTTACACGATCTACTGCACACAACAGTAAATCCTTGTCCGAACCATATCTTGCATACAGATGCATACAGGACCATCACACCTCACATGTAGGAATAACTTGGGATGGCGGTGTGACGGTATTATTACTAGGTCACTGTGACCTACGTTTCACGGTCTACTGCACATAACAATAAATGCTTGTCCGGACCATATCTTGCACACAGATGCATACAAGACCATCAAACCTCACATGTAAGAACAACTTGAGCTGGCGGTGTGTCGCATACTATTACTAGGTCACTGTGACATACTTTTCACGGACTATTGCACATAAATCATTGTCCGGACCATATCTTGCGTACAGGACCATCAAACCTCACATGTAGAAACAACTTGGGATGGTTGAGTGTCACATAGAATTGCTGGGTCACTTTGATACAAATAAATAAAATAATGTGTCTATATTGTGAACATCATATGGTTTTCCATCAAACTCCTGACGGGCGTAACATGTACCTCACCAGTACTCTTGTTAAACTGTAACATATTTTATTAATACAATAGACCAGCATGACTACACATCCTTAATAAACTTACATTTAGGCTGTGAAGAGTTCGCCCCGGATGTTTATATCATTCATACGTATCATATGATAAAAGTTCAATAGACAAAAACTTTTCCTTTTTTTAAATCTCTAAATACGGACAAATGTCCCATCTGAGAAATTCCCGTTGTTATAAAATTAATAGAAGTAATATAAAATATTAAATGTTTCAATGAATTGAATGTATGTAAAAACAGTAATATATAATAGGGTTTATAACAGCACTATGTTACAAAATATTAATAACAAGATTCATGAAGATAACTGTTACAATTAATCATAACAGTTTAGAGCGCTAAAGTGTAAAATGTAATTAAAACCCTCTCATACACCCCAATAGAAAAAAAGAGAGAAAAAAAGCAGAGGTGTCCAAAACTAAATATTTTACATGATCAACAAACGCTGATTTGGATCCATTGTGTATATTTCCGCTCTGCGGCTTTTGACAAACGGGCTTTTATCAGATATTGGGCTGGCTGGTTACTGAATATTTTACAGTTATGGACAAAGCTCTATATATAACATGGCCGATATAGTCACGGTGCCGTGCTGGAAGAGTGGGATGTAGCTCAATATTAGTCAGTTCGCCCATGAACGACAGGTCGTAGTATCGATCACTCACGGCGAACTTGGCAAATTTTTATTCCATTCCGACCAGTCCCCCACGACTGGTATATCAAAGGGCGTAGTATGTGCGTTCATTTCTATATAAACGTGCATACAAAAATTCCCATCGACAGGAGTAGAATAACCTATGTAAAACATGCCACGAAGACAACATGAAACAATAATTCTGAGAGTACTGTTAAAGCAATACATGTCACCTACGGGCCCAACACATTTTCGTATCTCCAAAGTTCAAGGATCACAAATCTGTGAAAAATTAGTAAATCGCTATGAAAGTCAAACTTGATCTATAACAGTACATGATAAAATTATACACAAAATGTCAGCCCAATTTCTTGAATCATTGCAAAAAGAAGTTAAAGTTTGGTTTGTTTAACGACACCACTAGAGCACATTGATTAATTAATCATCGGCTGTTGGATGTCACACATTTTGATAATTCTAACACGAAATCATCAGAGGAAACCTACATGTTTCCAAATGCAGCAAGGGATCTCTTATAATATGCACATTCCCACAGACAGGAAAGCACATACCACGGCATTTACCAGTTGTGGTGCACTGGTTAGAGAAAAAAAAACACAATCAGTTGAATGGATCCACCGAGGTGGTTCGATCCTGCGAGCACTCATCCGACTGAGCTAAATCTCGTCCCTGCAAAAAGAAAGTCCGGAAAACTAATTTTCGTATCTCCCGAGTTCAAAGACGATAATCTTGTGAAAAATCAGTAAATTGTCATGAAAGTGAAACTTAATCTCTAACGGTATATGATAAAGCTATATACAAAATGGCAGCTCATTGTCTCGAGGCACTGTGAAAACATTGCCGGAAAACTATAAGTGGGACAGACGGACGGACAGACAGACAGACATGTGGATAAACGCAATATTGTATTCATAGTCTTCTGTTATGATTAATGTTTGGTTATGCCATGCGGATCGGTGCTGCCAACTGACACTTTAAGTTTTAAAATATGAATAGACTATCTGCAGCGCTAGAATAGCAGGCAAATCTCTCTCTCTCTCTCTCTCTCTCTCTCTCTCTCTCTCTCTCTCTCTCTCTCTCTCTCTCTCTCTCTCTCTCTCTCTCTCTCTCTCTCTCTCTCTCTCTCTCTCTCTCTCTCTCTCTCTCTCTCTCTCTCTCTCTCTCTCTCTCTCTCTCTCTCTGAAGAATAAACCGACAACTTACGACAGATAAATGATTGGTCTGTTCATTGCTTTCTTGTTTTTGAAACAATATCTTGATCAGTTTAACGCTGGAATGTAAATTTATAGGTATAAACGTGTTGGGTATGCAAACATAATACATATTCTGACGCTGTTTGTGTAACCTGCTCGTTCAAACAGACAGGCCAGAAACACGCATACCAGTCTATATCGGGATCTGTAACACAACTTTAAAGTGATATGCTATACTGTTTTGTTTTTTCGGACTATATATATCTCGGGCCTGTTTGTTTAGGTCATTAATACTGTTTCTGTTTTCTAGGTGAGTGTGTGGAGATTGTATCTTATTTTGGTGTTAATATCCTGTCGTGATGTTTCAATTATAGATTATAATTAAACATTTATCAGTTTCGCTCTATGAATGTGATGATCGTTTATCAAAAATCCATAATGGATTGTGTGGGGGAGATGCTAACTGTAATTATTGTTCCTCCCGTTTATATGATGGGATTGGTGTAAATATGCTGGAGTTGCTTTGATTGAAAACATATTTCAACACATTTTAGTTACGGTTATATGGCGTCGGACATATGGTTAAGGACCACACAGATATTGAGTGAGGAAACCCGCTGTCGCCACTTCATGGGCTACTCTTTTCGGTTAGCAGCAAGGGATGTTTTATATGCACCATCTCACAGGCAGGATAGTACATATCACAGCCTTTGTTACACCAGTTGTGGAGCACTGACTGGAACGAAAAATAGCCCAATGGGCCCACCGACGGGAATCGATCCTAGATCGATAGCGCATCAGGCGAGCGTTGTACCACTGAGCTACTTCTCGCCCCCTCGTTATAAAATAAGTGATCAAAAGCTATACTAATACATTTAACTAAGAAAGACATGTTGAAAACAATATTCTGTACAACAATTTGAAAACAATATTTGTTACTATAAAAACACACACTCATGTACGATTAAGTCATTAGATGTTAAGCTTAATTTTTGTAAATATATTGTGAGATATATATTGGGAGCAAGTAATACAGTTGGATTTATAATATACCATTGGAATTCCAGAAATATAAAAACAACAACAAAACGAAGAAGAAGAGAAAAGACAAAATTATTTTCAACAGAAAACATATTTTATTGCACAAACAACAAAATAATTGGCACAAGTTTTCCAAGTTACTAGTCCCTCTCCTATATACACACTCAATATAATATAAAAATGGCGAAAATTACATAATTATAATATAATAGTAATATATACATAAATGTACACAGTTAATTTATATAAATGTAAATATAAGATTTATATATAAATTTATAACAATAACAATCAAATTGCTGAAAAGAGAATATTATACACAAGAGGATTTTGAAAGCAACTAAACATACACTGAAAGAAGCAAAGAAGTACATTTGCACTCCTTTTAATCAAAATGAGGTGTTTGTTTAATACGTTTTTGGACACAAATAAATAGTTGTTTTTTATTATAGAGATCACTAAAGGTATTTCGTCGATATAAAAGCAGTTTTCCCACACCAAAAGTATGTCTGAACCACATCTACCATTGGTGTTGATCTATTTCCCCGACTTTTTATCATGTAACAGACCCTTTGTTCTACACTTTCTGGAATACAATCAGTTAAGAAATGGAAGCTATTCTTTTCATTATTTTAAAAACAGTGTATAATGTGTTTGCTTTTCTTCTTTCTATTAGTGTAGTCAAACCTGTTTAAATATATAACAAATGGCGTGATGTAAATGTTGTCATGACAGTGATTATTCTAGCTGCTCCTAAATTTTAAAAATATGTCTGTAGCTAACTGGGAACAGCCATCACATACCTCAGAAGCATATTCTAAAACAGGTCGTATTCAAGTTATATATTCTCATTAAAGTTTGACGATTTAATAACAGTTTGTATTTCCTTGATACCGAAATCACTACTAATGCCGATTTAATCACAGTTTGTATTTCCTTGAATATGACTGGACCATTTTGCATCAGCTGAAAGGGTTAGGCCTAAATATTTCTGTATTTGGGATATTTTTTCATTAAAGTTGTGGCTCATTAAAGGTGCTATGTAAAAATATTTATTAATATTTGCATTCAAACATAAAGTTTATACCTTCAGCGATAACAATTAAAGGCAAATAATTCCATTTACTAGTAGAGAAAAAGTATTTTAGGGAGGAATCTTGAGAGTGTGTCACACGCATTAACATACTATTTTATGAGTACACATTCAAAACACTACGACTTCCTCACAATTCTTTGCACACACTCACAAAGAAATAAAGATGATGACCATGCTATATATTTAGCCGCAAAGTATTCGAGAAAACCCTCTTGTCGTTCTGTATAATACTTTATAAAATTATTATTCTTGAGTTAATTATGGAATGATTATATGCGTGGGATCAATTAATTTGTAGTTATTTAATGCAAATAAATGTGAAAATAATTAAATATTGTAGTTTTAACTTTGACTTGGGACCTTCAAGGACCTTTCTTTGAGAAAATAATACATTAGGTTTGTTCGGACTAAACGCAACTAACCATTTATGCGACCATTCATAAAGTTTGGTTAAATTAATATTCAGATTATGTTTTAGGTTTAAAATGTCTCTAGATGATGTTCAAATAGTTGTACCATCCGCAAATAATCTCACTGCACAGTCTAGTTCAGAAAAGGACCCAGGACAGAGCATTGAGGCACACCAGCCTTTAGGATACCATAATTTGTTAGCGTTCCATTGATATACAGTTTCTGTTTTCAATCAGAAATATAAATGCTAATCAATTTTAAAAGACTACCAGTGATGCCATATTGTTTAAGTTTATAGATTAAGCCTCTTGTCAAAACCTTTGGACATTTATCAAAATCTTTGGACATTTTACTTTTTTTTATCTAGTTATTTACAAATTTTATTACATATATGTATCTCAATTAGTTGAAACTTGTAAAGTAAATTGTTGAATATGAAATAATTGTACAGGTTTTTCAATACTATTCTTTCGAATATTTTTCCAACAGAGCTAATTAATGTAATAGGTCTGTAGTAGTTGTAAACTGTCAGCGCCTTTTTAAATAATGGTTTTACATGGGCAAGTTTCTACCTGCTAGGAAATACGATGAAACTAAAGATTTGTTGAATAATAATTGAAGAGGAATTGAAAAAGACTTGGCAAATACATTTTAATAATTATGACTTATTTCATCCTGGCCACTTGCTTTATTAGGTGCTTTTTTTTTCATATGTACATAAAAAAAAATAAAAAAATAAAAAATCATTAAATAGTTATTAATTGTAAAACGCATAAAAAGTATCTGTAAGGTCTATCCTGGTTAACTTTTTTTGTTTAATCACCAGAGCACATTGAGTTATTAATCATCGGCTATTGGATGTCAAACATTTGGTATTTTGATATATACTCTTAGAAAGGAAACCCGTTACATTTTTTTCATTAATAGCAAGGGATCTTTTAGATGCGCCATCCAACATACAGGATAGCACATACCACGGCCTTTGATATACCAGTCGTGGTGCACTGGCTGGAACGAGAAATATCACAATCGGCCAACCGACGTGGATCGATCCCATACCGACAGCGCATCAAGCGGGCACTATATTGCTGGGCTACATCCCGCACCATCCTGATGAACACGACAATAGGTGCTTGGTCCTTATTATTAAAATCGTATGTTCATACAATTCTAACATACTGTGTTATCGGTTATTCCCAATTGATTCATCTTCGCAAGCCAAGGTACCATTCCCTATGAAGCATACTCTATGGATAATAGTCCATGAGCCAGACCAAACATTGGTACCATCTGAGTGCACCAAACATAAATGCTATAATTGTTTTAGTACACCCTACGACAAAATAAAAATGCATGATGGACTTTCCAATGCAGTAGTTGTAGCTAGTTATCACACTTTTAACATTTATCATTCAAGTGGTAAAAAAATCCGAGAAGTCCGTGTATTAGTGTTTGCCAAAACATTAATAAACCTTGTTCTTTGTGGTTTTTGCATCTTTTGCATCTTTCGGAAGTACTGATTAACGATCCGAGAGGTGTAAACTTGGAACCTTCAGCATTTGGAAATACTCAAGATGACGTCCGAGATGGCTGTCAAAACAGAACTGGAAACATCTTCAATACTTTATCAACTATGACGGAACTGTTGATGTTCGTGACAGTGTTTCAGGAATCAGAACATTAATTTTGAACTACTTCCAGTTAATCAAGACATTACATCATCATTTAAATCCAAGATGGCCAAGATGGTCGTTAGGAGTAAGACGTGGCCATATCGTTCATTCTGTTTTACCCTGAACAATATTTTTTACTTGAAATACAGGATTTTCTAGGAGACAAGGAATTCAGTGCTCGCATTCACTTTCTATAGAAAAATTATATCATTGCCAGCATTCAAGATGGCTAACAAAATGGCTGCAAAAAAAAGAAATGCGTTATATGCATCACTTAATTAATCTTTGTGAAACTAACTTCTGTTTTGAGGGTGTTCAATCCGTTTAAAACAAAAATATCTACAAGTAAATTTATCTAAAACAGCTTTTAGAATAATATTTCAAACCTTACACTGACCGTTATGTCTTAAGTGTGCACCAATCTATTTTAAACGATCTGGAATGTACTGCTGCATTATAGAGACCAAATCGTCAATGCCAACCTGGCTGTGATAAATAGGCAAGTCGCAACTAACAACTGTTGTTTTGGTCAAGACTGTGGAGTTAGTTTTTATCATTCCCAGTTTCTGTCTCTTGATAATGGATACATTACTCGGTCATCGAAAAAGGTTGGTTAAAAAGGTGCATTGAATAGGTTGGACGATTTCAGATGGTGCATGTCTTCACTCCACGTGTAATATATTTGTTTTCGAAGTGATCTAAAGCTTGGAGTGTTTTCACTAACCAACGTCTGTGACATCTGAATGTTATCTTCCTGGTGACTTATCCATATCAGCATCTAAGTCCTCAAGTTTAATAGGTTTAAATGCTTCAAACAGAAGTTTGGTAACTGCTGTTTTGCAACCCTCATGGGACAAATTGTCAAACAACCGTTGCACATGAGAAGAACGAAAGTGAAGTGGCTGAATACATGTTTTTAAAAAACTACTGTGTTACATCATCATATTGATTGTTGGCAGCAATCCTTTTGTTGTTATTTGAATCCTGTGAACATATAGCTACTAAGTTCATTTGGTGATGGTCGATCATTTGCAGGTATCACCGAAGCATTCTAGTATCCTAGTAAGTATCATATTATGTAAAGATAAACTGTCTTGATTGAAAAGGTGCAATGATAAATATATATCAATTATATAGATATAGGGAATGGGAATGATAAAATTATGATGGGTGGCTCAGTAGTTCTGAGCCTAACTATGACGGAGTTGGTTGATAATTATTTGTCAACATAATCCTCTTCGAGGTCCAGACTACTGCCAACGATACTGGAGTGTATGTATCCCACTGGTGTAGAAGGCTTCCTCTTGGTGGAGTCCTACACAGCAACCATTATGTCATTATCATTTGCTTAATGCTTGCCAGACAGTTCTTTCATCAAGTTTGGGAAGAGGTGGAAATGTGGTGGTGCCAAATCTGCTGGATGTTCCAATGACGTCAAAGCCACAGCCATGCATTACAGCCATGGCAACATAAGACTTGTGTATAGGTGCCTTGAAACATAGCATGTTGAAACCTTTGTCATACCCAGTTCATTTCATTGAATGTTCTCAACTCTCTCATGAGAGAAACGTACTGTATTCGCTATGTATCGTGTGGTGACTCGTCGATTATACTTGTATTTTATCAATATATTCCTTTGTGGTGGCAGTTGAAGATCTTCCTAGTCTTGAATCATCTTCAAGGCTCTCTTCTGCTTTTGAACTCTGTTGCCTACCTCTTAACAGGCAAAGAAAGGAGCATCATCCCATAAAGTTGACACCAATGTTGAAATTGGTCCTTTTATTTGGAGACACTTGATGACATCACAGAAGCCAGTTTTGACCATCTCCATCAACAGAGAATACCTAATCACTTTGATGCCTGCAGAAATATGCTACCAGGTAATGTATGTGGTTCAAGTGCAGCCTATATGCATACAGTAGTGTACGTAATACATGCCACCTGTCAATGGTGTTCTATACACCATCCGTAGTTAAAGTGAGAACTTTTTAGCCACCTGTAGTATAAATATTAATCACTTGTGATGCATATGTCCATTTATATTATCACAGCACGGTTAGTATTGTGAACTACTTGGCACACGTCATGCAACGTTATATGTGAATACGTTTTGGAAAAAGGATTGGTTTACCCTTACAACGTAGCAGTTGGTATCAAAATGATTGTTTTTGCAACTATTATGGAATTTTGGATGTATGCAACGATAACATTTCTTTATATTAGAAGGTAAATGCGGGAATTGAAATGCTTGCCATATGGAAAACCCTGTTTTTGAAGTATAAATTACTCTTAGGGGGAAGATATAGAATGTAAGATATGGCCATTTCTTACTCTTGGCGGCCATTGTCATAGCCACCTTAGATTTAAATAATGATGCAATATCTCAGTTAGAAAGATGTCGTTATAATTCAATAACATGGAAATCTCTTCCTAGTTGATGTAGAATGCGATAAATTACGATTTCCTTGTACTAGCTAATACATTGTCGGCCATCTTGGATTACAATGATGTTGTAATGCCTCAGTAAGCTGGGAATAGTTCATAATAAATTCCTGTTGAGTGTTGACAAGGGCATTTCAGTTTGTATGATTAAAATTAGCCATATAATGGCATGCACATTAATACAGAGAAATATTGTTAAAGTTTCAGAAAAATACCCCCTCTTTACTATCCTACAGAACAGTCCACAATGCTGTTTTGAGATCCAGAGACATACCCCTATCAAACAAGCATAGTTAAGTTTGGTGCCCTCGGATGGTGTCAAACAGTCAAATTTGGCGTCTCGGCTCATGAATTATAATGGAATGGTACCTTAGCAGTGGCGTAGCGAGGAGGGGCTACGGGTGCCATGGCCACCCTCAATCAAACCTTTCTTTTACTGTATTAAATTTTATAAAACCATACATACATACATACATACATACATACATATATACATAGTGTGGGCCCCCCACCCCCAATATAAAATCTTGGCTACACCAGTGTACAGTGGATTGCGAAAATACAACCCATTATTACTGATGATTGATGGTGAAATTCCAACTGATTCTCACCACTAATATCATTTGAAGGTTCAAGTACGCCAGCATGGGTAGACATTTAGGCGCCATGTCATGTTAAAGGAAATCTTCCACCTAGGGTGAGTTTAAATGGTTCAGTAGTACTATAGCGAAATCTCTTCACTAATCACTATTGTAATGACTTAACTAACTTCACTTTGAGTCAACGTCTCATTCAGTAAATATTTGAATGTGATTTTTGTTACATCATCCATCTCTGGATATGTATTGAAAACAAACAAAAAATATGTTTAGACATGTACATATTTTGTCACCAAGTATAGATACTGGTTCAGTTGACCCATAAAATCTTACTATTCACTGTTCTCGGCACTCGGTTGCGTACCCATGGGCAGATGTATACTTTTTTCTACGGAGGAGCTGCAACATCCTGTATTGATGGTGGGGATGCAACGTTTTAAAAAGGTCACCTACAGAATTAAAAAATACACTGACATTGATTTTAGTGCTTATAGCTAATTAAGTTCCATGTGGTTTAGGTAGATACGTCAGCTGTCTGTCTAGGACAGATGAAGAAGATACGTCAGCTGTCTGTCTAGGACAGATGAAGAAGATGCGTCAGCTGTCTGTCTAGGACAGATGAAGAAGTCGGTGTAACGGCCTTACAAATTCCAAACTCTTGGGTGGAGCCAGTACCGGAATGTGAACCCAGTACCTACCAGACTTGATTCCGATGACTAAACCACCACGCCATCCTGCCCTGTTGAGAGTTAAGTGAGCGTAGAAAGCTTGAACTTCGTTTAACGCCACCAATGAACACGCTGATTTATTAATCACATACTAGATGTTAAACGTTTGGTAATTTTGACACGTGGTCTTGAAGGAAATCCGCTAATAGCAAGGGGTCTTTTATGTGTACTTTCCCACAGACAGCAGTCTTTGATATACCAGTCGTTGGGCACTGGTTGGGACAGAAAAAGCCCAATCAGAGAATGGGGCCACTGAGGTGATTCGATCCTATGACACAGGCCACTCAGACGAGCACAGTACCGACTGAGGTAAATTCCGCCGTCTTTGTTGATGTGTGCACTCATTGCGCCGAGACCGATAAGAGAACGTTGGCGTATCGGCATGTGTGTTATCTTTACGTAAATAGTGCCCCATCTGTTTCAACACTATCCATCAAGGCTGCCGTTCTTCATACTAACATTGTAGTCTTATCTATTTCTGCTAATTTAATGCACGCATTCATTATTCCCAAGTTACTGCCACCTTCTTGGAGATGCAAAACAAAATCTTTCGCCTAGAGTTAATTACTCGATGCGCCCATGCAGCATTACGCCAATGCTGGGCTGTCCTTGGGGAAGTTAATCAAATTTACTCATTAATGTAAGATAGTGTTTCTTAATTATTTCACAATACTAAACAGAGCGTTCGTATAAAAATTGAAAACATAATCTTTATCAGTTATTTATAGAACTGAGTACAGGCGTTGGGAAGAAAATGTCTATTAAAACTTTTGTAAATGACCTGGCGATAAAAAACGTAACGCTGGAACAATTTTAAATAGATAATTATACATTACATGACGTATGGCAACGAATGGTGAAATAACCAGCTAAAGCGGAAGCTGTGAACCACGTACAGAGTGGGGTGTATCTTAGTGGTAGAACGCTTTCCTCAGATGCCATGGGTATAGTAGCCCAAAATGTCCCATTTACCAAGAAAAAAGTTAAAGTTTGTTTTGTTTAACGACATCACTAGAGCGCATTGATTAATTAATCATCAGTTATTGCGAGTCAAACATTTGGTAATTTTTACATATAGTCTTAGAGAGGAAACCCGCTACATTTTTTCCATTAATAACAAGAGATCTTGTATATGCACCATCCCACAAACATGATAGCACATACCACGGCCTTTGATATACCAGTCGTGGTGCACTAGCTGGAACGAGAAATAACCCAATGGGCCCACCGACAAGGATCGATATCAGACCGATCGTGCATCAAGCGGGCGCTTTAGTAATGTCCTAAGTATATATGCATAGGTCGAAGTCGGCGAGATCAAGGCGAAGTTTGGGCTGACATATATGTATGTACATGAACGTGCGCGCGAGCGCGCGTGTGTATCTTTATATCTGTATATATATATAGTGTGTGTGTGTGTGTGTATGTATGTATGCATGTATGTATCTGTATGTGTGTGTGTATATATATATATATATATATATATATATATATGTGTGTGTGTGTGTGTGTGTGTGTGTGTGTGTGTGTGTGTGTGTCCATTCATTTATAAACAATCTGTAATCTCATTACAAGCAATATCCTGTTACACGTCAATATTCGTTCACCTATATCACATAAACCCAACACACATCTAAGAAAATGTGTTAATACTGACTCTTTTAGAAAGTAACTCGACGCGTTCTTGTCGGATTAAGTCAAACTAATATCACAAGGATGATTGATATTGTATGCGAATACATAATCGATCATGATTATTTTTTCGTCTATAACTATATACATCGACAATGAGCTACACACGTAGATAGCAATCTAGCAGCTTTTGTTTTTATTGTACCTTGGTTCTCGCACTTACATCCAATTAAGGTTGAAGCTGCTGCCCTGGTAGGAACACCTGCATGCTATCTGGCCTATCTGGACACAAGAACACAGGTTAATGGTTAGTGGTTGATGTTTAATTCATTTCAACCTATTTTCGTCCTTATATCCAATTAAGGTTCAAGCACGCTGTCCTGGGCACACATCTCAGCTATCTGGGCACTGTTCAGGACAGTGGGTTAGTTCTCAGTTGGTTAGTGAGAGACAAGATGGTGTAGTGGCCTTACACCTTGAGCCCTTGAGAACTCGTTCTGGGTTGGAGCCGGTACCGTGCTGCGAACCCTGTACCTACCAGCTTGTAGTCCGATGGCTTAACCACTGCGCCACCGAGGCCGGTTGTTGGTTTAAAAGTAAAACACGTTCTTCAAGACACTATCCTGTTCGAAGCGATGCAACATCACGTAATAATGTCAGTTGATAATCGCAAAACAATGGTGATCTAGTCTATAATATGAAAGAATGCGTGAATGACAATGTGAAACACTAGTCAAACATTGTAGGTGGGGAAATCACTATCAATTATTCACTTGCAAATCATATGGTGCTTTTGTCACACTGGAATGCACGATATATAGCGAAAGCAGACAAGTTTATTAACATTGTAGCTGGGTTTGTATTGTTTGAAGTAGGCTAAGGTGTTTTAATTGTAGAGAGAAGATCGCATCTTTACCTTTGAATTCAGCACAGCGAAAACAACGTCATCCCCCAAAATTAGCCATGATATAGTCATAGCCATAACATGGTACAGCCATAGCTAGTGTATATTAATTACACATACGGGGATTAAGTGAACCTGACAGTAGGACGGTAATGCGACCCACCAACTAATCAATTCTAAGTTACCACAAATATTACCAACGATTATCAAAAGCATATTCTTGAAAAACTCTTCCTAAAATTTCATTAACTCAGTTCGTCTTCGATTATAATCTGGCGGCAACTGTGTTAATGGCTGGTATCGCATACATAAAAGATAGGTTTACGATATAAAGCAAACTGCAATATTAATTAAGTAAATTTTCGGCTTAGCGACCTCAATTCCGTCTCTGTAGAACATTAGGAAATAACCATTCGTCTAAAACGCGTTTCCAGGGATTATTCCAGTCTTGAAACAAGCGATTTGTGTCTAGTAGGCTCCCTATGACGTAAAAAGCTTCCGCTGACAGTTTTCCTTTTCATCATCACAGAAAAGGATTTCATAGTACAGTGCATCTTCTTCGCCGTGCTGTACAAGACCTGGTTTCTTGGCGTTAATTGGAACACTAACTGTGTGCGGAGAGAGACAGATGAATACCGGTTTATTTTGCCCGTCAATGGACTAGATGTGACAAGCGCAGCAAATAACTATCAAATGAAAATAGTTAAACGAGGCAATGTTGCCATATAGCGGAGATTATGGAGCGGCTTCGACTTAATGGTGCGTATGTTCTTCCGTGCGTACCTTTTTTCTTTTTGTCTTGCAGACAGAAGCGAATCCGTGCGGATAACGGCGTCTGCAATTAAAGCTACGTTTACACGGGCACTGATACGGACACGCGTTCGCTTTTATTACTGTTCAGGGCGTCCAGTTTGAACTTTTGTTAACTGCTGGAACTAAACTGCGTGTTTCATTACCACATAATGGGCGGACTGGTCAGTTATTTTGGTTATGCTATTGACCGCCTCACTGGCATCGATAATTAACTGGCATTACTGATATAGACAGCATGGTCTTGATCAACAAACAATTCCGTCTCAGCAATAATACTAGAGCAACGTGCGATGGGTGGATAATTATAATATTTCTTAACATTCATTCAACTAAAGTACTTCATCTTTGAAAAAGGAAGCTAATTTAGCATGTAATATGACATCACATTAAATCTTCCTTGTTGCATATTGGTTTATTTACTCTTGCTTATGATGGCAAAGCAAACGGGAATCTACAGTCCACATGTACGCGCATCCACGCTCGCATGCAAACACATCCTTTGATACTAGCGAATTTCTTCCTTACTTTGACAAAATGTCGCAATAACCAAATGTATCGACGTATTGTTAAACAAGCAGTTGGTTGTGAATTATAAATATTATAATTACTAATTTCACAACAACAAACTACCACACACAAAACACTGACCTAAAGAGGAACGACCCCCACCCCACAAATGCCCCCCCCCCCCCCCCCCACCCCCACCTCTGAATCCTAACAAAATAATAATAATAAAAACAACAACAATAGTAGACAAAATAATTGTGGCTGCAAATTATATATGTTACACAAGGGATGGAAGGGGAGGTCGGATGACCTGCCAGAATAATACACGTCCCTAGTAATTAGCTGGAGTGTCTACATAATTGTCCCAAAATCTTTTTAAAATATATATTAATACATTATTGTAGCATGATCCCTTTTTAATTATATTAATACATTATTGTAGCATGATACTTTTGTAATTATATTATTACATTATTGTAGCATGATCCCTTTGTAATTATATTATTACATTATTGTAGCATGATCCCTTTGTAATAATAATAAGTTGGGTACAGCTCTGGACCAGTGTTTATAACACGTTTTATAAATCTGGGCTCAAATATTTAATGACGTGATATGTATACAATTTGTATGGCGTTGTTCATGGCGGTAAAATGTTCGACTTTTTTAGTCTTGAGTCCGACTCTGTTAGTCTTGAGTTGTGACTCTAAAAGTTGAATAAGCTTTAAGGCTTATCCTTTCAGGCGGACGATCTGCACCAAGTAGCTAACACTGTGGGGTGTTTTACAGCTCCTCCATAGATTGTACAATATCGCAATGTCATGTGGAAAATAGATTATTGCATCTAGGCCCGTGCTTATAAAACTTTTAGAATCAAGACTTAAATCCCTAATGACGTCATACGCATGTAATTTGTATGACGTTGCAATGGCGTTAAAGTCTCAGACTCTATTAGTCTTTGAGTCTAGACTCGAAAGGTTTTATTATATCTAGACCAGGTATTACAAAACCACTTCTGGCAAAACGTAAATGCAATTCAGTCAAGAGTTGACTGTAAAATTAACAGATAAAACAAATATAAAGCAACAAAAGCAACAATAAAAAGTAAGGGACGGTCTATAAATGTCAATGATTTTCATAATCCTAACAATGTTAGGATTGGGTTTGACCCCCCCCCCCCCCCCCCATCCCCTAATCCTAACATAAAAACATTGATATAATGTGTACTACAAGATGACTTTTATTAACACATTATGCGTGTTGGCTTTACATATTTACTGGCAAAAACTAGCCCCCCAAAATACCGATGTTAACGCCTGAAAAGCAATCAGAACATGGCGTTTACCCCCTCCCCCTTATTTCGAATTGTAAGGAAACATTGACCTTCGATGGACCGATGTTTTACCTGAAAAACAGTCCGAACATGGCTTTTACCCCCCCCCCCCCCCCCCCCCTTCCGAACATTGTTCGGATTGTGAAGCACATCGATATTTATGGACCGTCCCTAATAAAAAAAACCTCAACAAAAGATAAAACAAAGCAAAACATAAAATGAAAGAATAAGAGAAATGACAATAGTAGTCAGGCGCGGATCCAAGAGGTGGTGGTCCCTTGATCGCTCATTTGGTAATAATGTTAGTGTTTTAAAAATTATATTAGTCTAGACTCAACAAATTCATATAACACCTAAATTAGGAATCCAATTAAGAGTATGCTAAATCTACTTCTTTTGTTTGTATACTTCACAGTGAAATCGGACAGGGGCAAAAACGAAGCTGGGTGGGTTGTAGTAATACTGCAATGGTTTATATTCCTACAAGAGGCAGGATGCACGATGTTCCTAGGGAGACGGTGTAACGCTTAAAAGTGCACCTATGTACATTATTTAGAAGTACGCTAATAGTGTTAGTAACGTTTTATCTTTATGGTAATCGTCCACACAAATATCAAGCTGACCTGTGTAAACATCAACTTTCCCAACTGAATCAGTGGCTTTAGCAAGGCGAATTACTTCCTTAGACAAAACCTAATCACATCACCACCATCAACAGACACGCGGTTTGTGGTAGGGACTGTTTGATAGCAGTGGTTCGTTTAAATCAATGGAATTGGCTACCTCCTTGTTATATAACTTAAATCTCTCTAGCGTTCAATATACATGTATTCAGAGACTAGGCCAGTAAGCCAGAAGGGAGTCACTGTAGGTTTTGCAGATCTCATTTCATCCGTGTAAAACTACCAAGTGCAATACTGTAGTACAAGGCATATGAATGACTATGTTCCGTCTTTTGCACTGACTGTCATGTTTCTTACTTGACGTGTGTGTGTGTTAAACAAATCACTAATTAATTTGTTGTCACCAAAGTGTCATGTTCTACTTTGGTCAAAGGGACATTCCTGAGTTTGCTGCATTTTAAGTATATAAATGTTCTTGTTAAGCATATCAGTGTCTGTATATTCAATGTGGTTCTGGTCGTCTTAATATTTGTAAGAAGCCCAAACTGGATTTTGTCTTCAAATAATTTCGTACGTACGAAAAAAAGATATTTTAGGAAATAAAATGAAATTTAACCTAATACAAATATTAGAACGACCAGAAACACATTTAATATACAGCCACTAATATTTTATGCAAAAACATATATTTGATATGTAATTTCAATCGTTAAAAACTATCTGTTAGTCAATAACATCTTATAAATTGCAGCAAACTCAGGAATGTCCCTTCAACAGTTTTGAGTTACTAAGTGTAGTAGCAAGAGACAATCGCCCATAGGCAGCTCTAATATGTAGTCCCACTGT
This sequence comes from Gigantopelta aegis, assembly GCF_016097555.1. NCBI lineage: Eukaryota > Metazoa > Mollusca > Gastropoda > Neomphalida > Peltospiridae > Gigantopelta > Gigantopelta aegis. Next base: position 41,718,586 of record NC_054708.1, on the reverse strand, counting down.
TCCAGCAACTTCGTCACAGACGAAATACGTGTGTTTGACGCTGGAGACATTGTCGTCCATTTCATTGCTTAACGTTTGCATTTTTATTGTGCTTCGACCTGTGTTTGAAAGCGATCGCTGATCAAATGATTTCACCGTCCTATACAAATTCTGCATTGTGAAATGTTTCCAGTTCTAAGCCTTCATTACGTTTGGTTGAACATGCATCTAGTGTTTAATGTTTCCTGCAACACACCTTTAAAATGAATATATGGGGTTTTGGGGGATTTTTTAAATAGTCCAATACACTTTAGTTTGGTAGTCCATCTAAATTGCTCTTTTTTTCTGACACCTTTCAACTAAGCAGTCAGATTGTATTTTGGACCTTTTAATTTATTCTAGTCATAACGTTTTGGTTCATCTAGTAATTTTCTATTACAAAATAAGCCAACCTTGAACCATATACGCTCACGCACCCCCCCCCCCCCCCCCCACCATCATATGCACTCCTGTAACTGGCGATCAATAGCGATATTATTATTATTAGATTCTGTTTTTAAATTGACCCCACTATGCCATACAACATCTATGCCAAGCTTCTTGCTTTTCTAAAAAGTAACAATTTCATTGATATACAGTGAAACTCCGCTATTGTGACCATCGGTGGGACTTTTTACAACTGGTTTTAATATTGGGGTGGTCCTAATACCGAATTACGAATAGTACAGAATGATGATTGTTGGTAAATATTGACTGTGCATTTTATGTCCCAACCTCTTTCCGAATATCGTCAACAATTTCTCAACTGATAAAATACGTAAGTGATGACGGTGTACTGGCATTTGCATTGAATTGCAAGAATGTCAAGCATACTTCAGTTATTTGTAAGCTTGGGTGCGTTATTTTTGTTAATTATTATGCAAAAAAGATTAACAGCTGTCCGGACAATTAACACCCTCCCGACGTGACAGAATGTCCACTGCCCAAAGGTAATAAAACGCGTGACTCTTGGATCATGACGTGCTAAATTGTAGATCAATTGTTTGCTGGTACAACATTACCTTTGTCTTTTCAGCTACACAAACATAAGTTTATTGTTCGTCTATTGTTTGGGAAACACATTAATTTTAACACCATGGCGAGAACTATTAGACAATATTTTACCACATTATTTATTATTTGTCGCTTCTATTACATGTGTTGGTATTTTTGGGTTAAAAATGTACTGAAAACGACCACTGGGTCCGACTTTACTGATCGTAATCCGTAGTAGCGGGGTGGTCTTAATACCGGAGGTTTTATTCACTATAAAATAATAAAATAATATTCCGGTTTTTCAAATATTGCTCTTTATAGCAGCTGGTCTTTGAACTGGGGTTGTCGTTAGGTGGGCTTTCACTGTATATGGGCTTAAGAAACTGGGCTATTATATACAGGGTGTTTGTAATTAGACGCGTTTCTTTTGTTATTCAGAATATTCATATTAAAAAAAAATACATACAACATCAACACCTAAATATTAATAATATTGTTAAAATTGTGTCATTGAAGGTGATTGTTATAGCTTGGACTTTTAAATATGACAGGTGGAGAAATAGTTCACTGCCAGACTGGTGCTATATCAAGTTTTACTCTACACACACAGATAGGTGGACTAATAGTTCACTTCCAGACTGGTGCTATATCAAGTTTTACTCTACACACACAGATAGGTGGACTAATAGTTCACTTCCAGACTGGTGCTATATCAAGTTTTACTCTACACACACAGACAGTTGGAGAAATAGTTCACTTCCAGGCTGGTGCTATATCAAGTTTTACTCTACACACACAGACAGTTGGAGAAATAGTTCACTTCCAGACTGGTGCTATATCAAGTTTTACTCTACACACACAGCTAGGTGGAGAAATAGTTCACTGCCAGGCTGGTGCTATATCAAGTTTTACTCTACACACACAGACAGTTGGAGAAATAGTTCACTGCCAGGCTGGTGCTATATCAAGTTTTACTCTACACACACAGACAGGTGGAGAAATAGTTCACTTCCAGGCTGGTGCTATATCAAGTTTTACTCTACACACACAGACAGTTGGAGAAATAGTTCACTGCCAGGCTGGTGCTATA